>NW_027315925.1:0-103683 GCF_026437365.1 Eucyclogobius newberryi | reverse complement strand
ACCAGGTCTAAACCAGGACTGAACCAGGTCTAAACCAGGACTAAACCAGGTCTAAACCAAGACTAAACGAGGTCTAAACCAGGACTAAACCAGGACTAAACCAGGACTAAAGCAGGTCTAAACCAGGTCTAAACCAGGACTAAACCAGGTTACCAGGTCTAAACCAGGACTAAACCAGGACTAAACCAGGTCTAAACCAGGACTAAACCAGGTCTAAACCAGGACTAAACCAGGTCTAAACCAAGACTAAACCAGGTCTAAACCAGGACTAAACCAGGACTAAACCAGGACTAAAGCAGGACTAAACCAGGTCTAAACCAGGTCTAAACCAGGACTAAACCAGGACTAAACCAGGTCTTAACCAGGACTAAACCAGGACTAAAGCAGGACTAAACCAGGACTAAACCAGGTCTAAACCAGGTCTAAACCAGGACTAAACCAGGACTAAACCAGGACTAAACCAGGACTAAACCAGGACTAAACCAGGTCTAAACCAGGACTAAACCAGGTCTAAACCAGGTCTAAACCAGGACTAAAGCAGGACTAAAACCAGGACTAAACAAGGTCTAAACCAGGACTAAACCAGGTCTAAACCAGGTCTAAACCAGGACTAAACCATGTCTAAACCAGGTCTAAACCAGGACTAAACCAGGTCTAAACCAGGACTAAACCAGGACTAAACCAGGTCTAAGCCAGGTCTAAACCAGGTCTAAACCAGGACTAAACCAGGTCTAAACCAGGTCTAAACCAGGTCTAAACCAGGACTAAACCGGGTCTAATCCGGGACTAAACCAGGACTAAACCAGGACTAAACATGGTCTAATCCGGGACTAAACCAGGACTAAACAAGGTCTAAACCAGGACTAAACCAGGTCTAAACCAGGTCTAAACCAGGACTAAACCAGGACTAAACCAGGACTAAACCGGGTCTAATCCGGGACTAAACCAGGTCTAAACCAGGTTTAAACCAGGACTAAACCAGGACTAAACCAGGACTAAACCAGGACTAAACCAGGTCTAAGCCAGGTCTAAGCCAGGTCTAAACCAGGTCTAAACCAGGACTAAACCAGGTCTAAATCAGGTCTAAACCAGGACTAAACCAGGACTAAACCAGGTCTAAACCAGGTCTAAACCAGGACTAAACCATGTCTAAACCAAGACTAAACCAGGTCTAAACCAGGACTAAACCAGGACTAAACCAGGACTAAAGCAGGACTAAACCAGGTCTAAACCAGGTCTAAACCAGGACTAAACAGGGACTAAACCAGGACTAAACCAGGACTAAACCAGGACTAAACCAGGTCTAAACCAGGACTAAACCAGGTCTAAACCAGGTCTAAACCAGGACTAAAGCAGGACTAAAACCAGGACTAAACAAGGTCTAAACCAGGACTAAACCAGGTCTAAACCAGGTCTAAACCAGGACTAAACCATGTCTAAACCAGGTCTAAACCAGGACTAAACCAGGTCTAAACCAGGACTAAACCAGGACTAAACCAGGTCTAAGCCAGGTCTAAACCAGGTCTAAACCAGGACTAAACCAGGTCTAAACCAGGTCTAAACCGGGTCTAAACCAGGACTAAACCGGGTCTAATCCGGGACTAAACCAGGACTAAACCAGGACTAAACCAGGTCTAATCCGGGACTAAACCAGGACTAAACAAGGTCTAAACCAGGACTAAACCAGGTCTAAACCAGGTCTAAACCAGGACTAAACCAGGACTAAACCAGGACTAAACCAGGTCTTAACCAGGACTAAACCAGGACTAAAGCAGGACTAAACCAGGACTAAACCAGGACTAAACCAGGACTAAACCAGGTCTAAACCAGGACTAAACCATGTCTAAACCAGGTCTAAACCAGGACTAAACCAGGTCTAAACCAGGACTAAACCAGGTCTAAACCAGGACTAAACCAGGTCTAAACCAGGTCTAAACCAGGACTAAACCATGTCTAAACCAGGTCTAAACCAGGACTAAACCAGGTCTAAACCAGGACTAAACCAGGACTAAACCAGGTCTAAGCCAGGTCTAAACCAGGTCTAAACCAGGACTAAACCAGGTCTAAACCAGGTCTAAACCGGGTCTAAACCAGGACTAAACCGGGTCTAATCCGGGACTAAACCAGGACTAAACCAGGACTAAACCAGGTCTAATCCGGGACTAAACCAGGACTAAACAAGGTCTAAACCAGGACTAAACCAGGTCTAAACCAGGTCTAAACCAGGACTAAACCAGGACTAAACCAGGACTAAACCGGGTCTAATCCGGGACTAAACCAGGTCTAAACCAGGTTTAAACCAGGACTAAACCAGGACTAAAGCAGGACTAAACCAGGACTAAACCAGGACTAAACCAGGTCTAAGCCAGGTCTAAGCCAGGTCTAAACCAGGTCTAAACCAGGACTAAACCAGGTCTAAATCAGGTCTAAACCAGGACTAAACCAGGACTAAACCAGGTCTAAACCAGGACTAAACCAGGACTAAACCGGGTCTAATCCGGGACTAAACCAGGACTAAACCAGGACTAAACCAAGTCTAATCCGGGACTATACCAGGACTAAACCAGGTCTAAACCAGGACTAAACCAGGTCTAAACCAGGACTAAACCAGGACTAAACCAGGACTAAACCGGGTCTAAACCAGGACTAAACCAGGTCTATTCCGGGACTAAACCAGGTCTAAACCAGGTCTAAACCAGGTCTAAACCAGGACTACACCAGGTCTAAACCAGGACTAAACCAGGTCTAAACCAGGACTAAAGCAGGTCAAAACCAGGACTAAACCAGGTCGAAACCAGGTCGAAACCAGGTCTAAACCAGGACTAAAGCAGGTCTAAACCAGGACTAAACCAGGTCGAAACCAGAACTAAACCAGGTCTAAACCAGGACTAAACCAGGACTAAACAAGGACTAAAGCAGGACTAAACCAGGACTAAACCAGGACTAAACCAGGTCCAAGCCAGGTCTAAACCAGAACTAAAGCAGGTCTAAACCAGGACTAAACCAGGTCTAAACCAGGTCTAAACCAGGACTAAACCAGGTCTAAACCAGGACTAAACCAGGACTAAAGCAGGACTAAAACCAGGCCTAAACAAGGTCTAAACCAGGACTAAAGCAGGTCTAAACCAGGACTAAACCAGGTCTAAACCAGGACTAAAGCAGGTCTAAACCAGGACTAAACCAGGACTAAACCAGGACTAAACCAGGACTAAACCGGGTCTAATCCGGGACTAAACCAGGACTAAACCAGGTCTAAACCAGGACTAAAGCAGGTCTAAACCAGGACTAAACCAGGACTAAACCAGGACTAAACCATGACTAAACCAAGTCTAATCCGGGACTAAACCAGGACTAAACAAGGTCTAAACCAGGACTAAACAAGGTCTAAACCAGGACTAAAGCAGGTCTAAACCAGGACTAAACCAGGTCTAAACCAGGACTAAAGCAGGTCTAAACCAGGTCTAAACCAGGTCTAAACCAGGACTAAACCAGGACTAAACCAGGACTAAACCAGGACTAAACCAGGACTAAACCAGGATAAAACCAGAACTAAACCAGAACTAAACCAGGTCAAAACCAGGACTAAACCAGGTCTAAACCAGGTCTAAACCAGGTCTAAACCAGGACTAAACCAGGTCTAAACCAGGTCTAAACCAGGTCTAAACCAGGACTAAACCAGGTCTAATCCGGGACTAAACCAGGTCTAAACCAGGACTAAACCAGGTCTAAACCAAGACTAAACCAGGTCTAAACAAGGACTAAACCAGGACTAAACCAGGACTAAACCATGACTAAACCAAGTCTAATCCGGGACTAAACCAGGACTAAACAAGGTCTAAACCAGGACTAAACCACGTCTAAACCAGGACTAAACCAGGTCTAAACCAGGACTAAACCAGGACTAAACCAGGACTAAAGCAGGACTAAAACCAGGCCTAAACAAGGTCTAAACCAGGACTAAAGCAGGTCTAAACCAGGACTAAACCAGGTCTAAACCAGGACTAAAGCAGGTCTAAACCAGGTCTAAACCAGGTCTAAACCAGGACTAAACCAGGACTAAACCAGGACTAAACCAGGACTAAACCAGGACTAAACCAGGACAAAACCAGAACTAAACCAGAACTAAACCAGGTCAAAACCAGGACTAAACCAGGTCTAAACCAGGTCTAAACCAGGTCTAAACCAGGACTAAACCAGGTCTAAACCAGGTCTAAACCAGGTCCAAACCAGGACTAAACCAGGTCTAAACCAAGACTAAACCAGGTCTAAACAAGGACTAAACCAGGACTAAACCAGGACTAAACCAGGACTAAACCAGGACTAAACCAGGTCTAAACCAAGACTAAACCAGGTCTAAACAAGGACTAAACCAGGACTAAACCAGGACTAAACCAGGTCTAAACAAGGACTAAACCAGGACTAAACCAGGTCTAAACCAGGACTAAACCAGGTCTAAACCAGGTCTAAACCAGGTCTAAACCAGGACTAAACCAGGACTAAACCAAGGCTAAACCAGGTCTAAACCAGGACTAAACCAGGACTAAACCAGGTCTAAACCAGGTCTAAACAGGGACTAAACCAGGACTAAACCAGGACTAAACCAGGTCTTAACCAGGACTAAAGCAGGACTAAACCAGGTCTAATCCGGGACAAAACCAGGTCTAAACCAGGACTGAACCAGGACTAAACCAGGTCTCAGGTCTAAACCAAGACTAAACCAGGTCTAAACAAGGACTAAACCAGGACTAAACCAGGACTAAACCAGGTCTAAACAAGGACTAAACCAGGACTAAACCAGGTCTAAACCAGGACTAAACCAGGTCTAAACCAGGTCTAAACCAGGACTAAACCAGGTCTAATCCGGACTAAACCAGGTCTAAACCAGGTCTGAACCAGGTCTAAACCAGGACTAAACCAGGTCCAAACCAGGACTAAACCCAGGTCTAAACCAAGACTAAACCAGGTCTAAACAAGGACTAAACCAGGACTAAACCAGGACTAAACCAGGACTAAACCAGGACTAAACCAGGTCTAAACAAGACTAAACCAGGTCTAAACAAGGACTAAACCAGGACTAAACCAGGACTAAACAGGTCTAAACAAGGACTAAACCAGGACTAACCAGGTCTAAACCAGGACTAAACCAGGTCTAAACAGGTCTAAACCAGGTCTAAACCAGGACTAAACCAGGACTAAACCAAGGCTAAACCAGGTCTAAACAGGACTAAACCAGGACTAAACCAGGTCTTAACAGGACTAAACCAGGACTAAACCAGGTCTAAACCAGGTCTAAACAGGGACTAAACCAGGACTAAACCAGACTAAACCAGGTCTTAACCAGGACTAAAGCAGGACTAAACCAGGTCTAATCCGGGACAAAACCAGGTCTAAACCAGGACTGAACCAGGACTAAACCGGGACTAATCCGGGACTAAACCAGTCTAAACCAAGACTAAACCAGGACTAAACCAGGACTAAACCGGGATTAAACCAGGACTAAACCAGGACTAAACCAGGTCTAATCCGGGACTAAACCAGGACTAAACCAGGTCTAATCCGGGACTAAACCAGGACTAAACCAGGACTAAACAAGGTCTAAACCAAGACTAAAGCAGGTCTAAACCAGGACTAAACCAGAACTAAACCAGGTCTAAATCAGGTCTAAACCAGGACTAAACCAGGTCTAAACCAGGTCTAAACCAGGACTAAACCAGGACTAAACCAGGTCTAAACCAGGTCTAAACCAGGACTAAACCAGGTCTAAACCAGGTCTAAACCAGGACTAAACCAGGACTAAACCAGGTCTAAACCAGGTCTAAACCAGGACTAAACCAGGTCTAAACCAGGTCTAAACCAGGACTAAACCAGGACTAAACCAGGACTAAACCAAGTCTAATCCGGGACTAAACCAGGACTAAACAAGGTCTAAACCAGGACTAAACCAGGTCTAAACCAGGACTAAACCAGGACTAAACCAGGACTAAACCGGGACTAAACCAGGACTAAACCAGGACTAAAGCAGGTCTAAACCAGGTCTAAACCAGGTCTAAACCAGGACTAAACCAGGTCTAAACCAGGTCTAAACCAGGACTAAACCAGGTCTAAACCAGGTCTAAACCAGGTCGAAACCAGAACTAAACCAGGACTAAACCAGGTCTAAGCAAGGTCTAAACCAGGTCTAAACCAGGTCAAAACCAGGACTAAACCAGGACTAAACCAGGTCTAAACCAGGTCTAAACCAGGACTAAACCAGGTCTAAACCAGGTCTAAACCAGGACTAAACCAGGACTAAACCAGGACTAAACCGGGTCTAATCCGGGACTAAACCAGGTCTAAACCAGGACTAAACCAGGACTAAACCAGGACTAAACCGGGTCTAAACCAGGACTAAACCAGGACTAAACCAGGTCTAAACCAGGACTAAACCAGGTCTAAACCAGGACTAAAGCAGGTCTAAACCAGGACTAAAGCAGGTCTAAACCAGGACTAAACCAGGTCGAAACCAGGTCGAAACCAGAACTAAACCAGGTCTAAACCAGGTCTAAACCAGGACTAAACCAGGACTAAACCAGGACTAAAGCAGGACTAAACCAGGACTAAACCAGGACTAAACCAGGTCTAAACAAGGACTAAACCAGGTCTAAACCAGGACTAAAGCGGGTCTAAACAAGGACTAAACCAGGTCTAAACCAGGACTAAAGCAGGTCTAAACCAGGACTAAAGCAGGACCAAACCAGGACTAAACCAGGACTAAAGCAGGACCAAACCAGGACTAAACCAGGACTAAACCAGGTCTAAGCAAGGTCTAAACCAGGTCTAAACCAGGACTAAACCAGGACTAAACCAGGTCTAAACCAGGTCTAAACCAGGTCTAAACCAGGACTAAACCAGGTCTAAACCAGGTCTAAACCAGGACTAAACCAGGACTAAACCAGGACTAAACCGGGTCTAATCCGGGACTAAACCAGGACTAAACCAGGACTAAACCAAGTCTAATCCGGGACTAAACCAGGACTAAACAAGGTCTAAACCAGGACTAAACCAGGTCTAAACCAGGACTAAACCAGGACTAAACCAGGACTAAACCGGGACTAAACCAGGACTAAACCAGGTCTTATCCGGGACTAAACCAGGTCTAAACCAGGTCTAAACCAGGTCTAAACCAGGACTAAACCAGGTCTAAACCAGGACTAAAGCAGGACTAAACCAGGACTAAACCGGGTCTAAACCAGGACTAAACCAGGTCTTATCCGGGACTAAACCAGGTCTAAACCAGGTCGAAACCAGGTCTAAACCAGGACTAAACCAGGTCGAAACCAGGTCGAAACCAGAACTAAACCAGGTCTAAACCAGGTCTAAACCAGGGACTAAACCAGGACTAAACCAGGACTAAAGCAGGTCTAAACCAGGTCTAAACCAGGACTAAACCAGGTCTAAATCAGGTCTAAACCAGGACTAAACCAGGACTAAACCAGGTCTAAACCAGGTCTAAACCAGGACTAAACCAGGTCTAAACCAGTCTAAACCAGACTAAACCAGGACTAAACCAGGACTAAACCGGGTCTAATCCGGGACTAATCCGGGACTAAACAAGTCTAAACCAAGACTAAACCAGGACTAAACCAGGACTAACCAGGACTAAACCAGGTCTAATCCGGGACTAAACCAGGACTAAACCAGGTCTAATCCGGGACTAAACCAGGACTAAACCAGGACTAAACAAGGTCTAAACCAAGACTAAAGCAGGTCTAAACCAGGACTAAACCAGAATTAAACCAGGTCTAAATCAGGTCTAAACCAGGACTAAACCAGGTCTAAACCAGGTCTAAACCAGGACTAAACCAGGACTAACCAGGTCTAAACCAGGTCTAAACCAGGACTAAACCAGGTCTAAACCAGGTCTAAACCAGGACTAAACCAGGACTAAACCAGACTAAAACCGGACTAAACCAGGACTAAACCAGGACTAAAGCAGGTCTAAACCAGGTCTAAACCAGGTCTAAACCAGGACTAAACCAGGTCTAAACCAGGTCTAAACCAGGACTAAACCAGGTCTAAACCAGGTCTAAACCAGGTCGAAACCAGAACTAAACCAGGACTAAACCAGGTCTAAGCAAGGTCTAACCAGGTCTAAACCAGGTCAAAACCAGGACTAAACCAGGACTAAACCAGGTCTAAACCAGGTCTAAACCAGGACTAAACCAGGACTAAACCAGGACTAAACCAAGTCTAATCCGGGACTAAACCAGGACTAAACAAGGTCTAAACCAGGTCTAAACCAGGACTAAACCAGGACTAAACCAGGACTAAACCGGGTCTAATCCGGGACTAAACCAGGACTAAACAGGTCTAAACCAGGACTAAACCAGGTCTAAACCAGGTCTAAACCAGGACTAAACCAGGACTAAACCAGGACTAAAGCAGGACTAAACCAGGACTAAACCAGGACTAAACCAGGTCTAAACAAGGACTAAACCAGGTCTAAACCAGGACTAAAGCGGGTCTAAACAGGACTAAACCAGGTCTAAACCAGGACTAAAGCAGGTCTAAACCAGGACTAAAGCAGGACCAAACCAGGACTAAACCAGGACTAAAGCAGGACCAAACCAGGACTAAACCAGGACTAAACCAGTCTAAGCAAGGTCTAAACCAGGTCTAAACCAGGACTAAACCAGGACTAAACCAGGTCTAAACCAGGTCTAAACCAGGTCTAAACCAGGACTAAACCAGGTCTAAACCAGGTCTAAACCAGGACTAAACCAGGACTAAACCAGGACTAAACCGGGTCTAATCCGGGACTAAACCAGGACTAAACCAGGACTAAACCAAGTCTAATCCGGGACTAAACCAGACTAAACAAGGTCTAAACCAGGACTAAACCAGGTCTAAACCAGGACTAAACCAGGACTAAACCAGGACTAAACCGGGTCTAAACCAGGACTAAACCAGGTCTTATCCGGGACTAAACCAGGTCTAAACCAGGTCTAAACCAGGTCTAAACCAGGACTAAACCAGGTCTAAACCAGGACTAAAGCAGGACTAAACCAGGACTAAACCGGGTCTAAACCAGGACTAAACCAGGTCTTATCCGGGACTAAACCAGGTCTAAACCAGGTCGAAACCAGGTCTAAACCAGGACTAAACCAGGTCGAAACCAGGTCGAAACCAGAACTAAACCAGGTCTAAACCAGGTCTAAACCAGGACTAAACCAGGACTAAACCAGGACTAAAGCAGGACTAAACCAGGACTAAACCAGGGACTAAACCAGGTCTAAGCCAGGTCTAAACCAGGTCTAAACCAGGACTAAACCAGGTCTAAATCAGGTCTAAACCAGGACTAAACCAGGACTAAACCAGGTCTAAACCAGGTCTAAACCAGGACTAAACCAGGTCTAAACCAGGTCTAAACCAGGACTAAACCAGGACTAAACCAGGACTAAACCGGGTCTAATCGGGACTAAACCAGGACTAAACCAGGACTAAACCAAGTCTAATCCGGGACTATACCAGGACTAAACAAGGTCTAAACCAGGACTAAACCAGGTCTAAACCAGGACTAAACCAGGACTAAACCAGGACTAAACCGGGTCTAAACCAGGACTAAACCAGGTCTATTCCGGGACTAAACCAGGTCTAAACCAGGTCTAAACCAGGTCTAAACCAGGACTACACCAGGTCTAAACCAGGTCTAAACCAGGTCGAAACCAGGTCTAAACCAGGTCGAAACCAGAACTAAACCAGGTCTAAACCAGGTTTAAACCAGGTCTAAACCAGGACTAAACCAGGTCTAAACCAGGACTAAACCAGGACTAAACCAGGACTAAACCGGGTCTAAACCAGGACTAAACCAGGTCTATTCCGGGACTAAACCAGGTCTAAACCAGGTCTAAACCAGGTCTAAACCAGGACTACACCAGGTCTAAACCAGGTCTAAACCAGGTCGAAACCAGAACTAAACCAGGTCTAAACCAGGTTTAAACCAGGACTAAACCAGGACTAAACCAGGACTAAACCAGGTCTAAGCCAGGTCTAAACCAGGTCTAAACCAGGACTAAACCAGGTCTAAATCAGGTCTAAACCAGGACTAAACCAGGACTAAACCAGGTCTAAACCAGGTCTAAACCAGGACTAAACCAGGTCTAAACCAGGTCTAAACCAGGTCTAAACCAGGACTAAACCAGGACTAAACCAGGACTAAACCGGGTCTAATCCGGGACTAAACCAGGACTAAACCAGGACTAAACCAAGTCTAATCCGGGACTATACCAGGACTAAACAAGGTCTAAACCAGGACTAAACCAGGTCTAAACCAGGACTAAACCAGGACTAAACCAGGACTAAACCGGGTCTAAACCAGGACTAAACCAGGTCTATTCCGGGACTAAACCAGGTCTAAACCAGGTCTAAACCAGGTCTAAACCAGGACTACACCAGGTCTAAACCAGGACTAAACCAGGTCTAAACCAGGACTAAAGCAGATCTAAACCAGGACTAAACCAGGTCTAAACCAGGTCGAAACCAGGTCTAAACCAGGACTAAAGCAGGTCTAAACCAGGTCTAAACCAGGACTAAACCAGGACTAAACCAGGACTAAAGCAGGACTAAACCAGGACTAAACCAGGACTAAACCAGGTCTAAGCCAGGTCTAAACCAGAACTAAAGCAGGTCTAAACCAGGACTAAACCAGGTCTAAACCAGGTCTAAACCAGGACTAAACCAGGTCTAAACCAGGACTAAACCAGGTCTAATCCGGGACTAAACCAGGACTAAACCAGGACTAAAGCAGGACTAAAACCAGGCCTAAACAAGGTCTAAACCAGGACTAAACCAGGTCTAAACCAGGTCTAAAGCAGGTCTAAACCAGGACTAAACCAGGACTAAACCAGGACTAAACCGGGTCTAATCCGGGACTAAACCAGGACTAAACCATGACTAAACCAAGTCTAATCCGGGACTAAACCAGGACTAAACAAGGTCTAAACCAGGACTAAACCAGGTCTAAACCAGGACTAAACCAGGTCTAAACCAGGACTGAACCAGGTCTAAACCAGGACTAAACCAGGTCTAAACCAAGACTAAACGAGGTCTAAACCAGGACTAAACCAGGACTAAACCAGGACTAAAGCAGGACTAAACCAGGTCTAAACCAGGTCTAAACCAGGACTAAACCAGGTTACCAGGTCTAAACCAGGACTAAACCAGGACTAAACCAGGTCTAAACCAGGACTAAACCAGGTCTAAACCAAGACTAAACCAGGTCTAAACCAGGACTAAACCAGGACTAAACCAGGACTAAAGCAGGACTAAACCAGGTCTAAACCAGGTCTAAACCAGGACTAAACCAGGACTAAACCAGGTCTAAACCAGGACTAAACAGGGACTAAACCAGGACTAAACCAGGACTAAACCAGGTCTTAACCAGGTCTTAACCAGGACTAAACCAGGACTAAAGCAGGACTAAAACCAGGACTAAACCAGGACTAAACCAGGACTAAACCAGGACTAAACCAGGACTAAACCAGGACTAAACCAGGTCTAAACCAGGTCTAAACCAGGACTAAAGCAGGACTAAAACCAGGACTAAACAAGGTCTAAACCAGGTCTAAACCAGGACTAAACCATGTCTAAACCAGGTCTAAACCAGGTCTAAACCAGGTCTAAACCAGGACTAAACCATGTCTAAACCAGGTCTAAACCAGGACTAAACCAGGTCTAAACCAGGACTAAACCAGGACTAAACCAGGTCTAAGCCAGGTCTAAACCAGGTCTAAACCAGGACTAAACCAGGTCTAAACCAGGTCTAAACCAGGACTAAACATGGTCTAATCCGGGACTAAACCAGGACTAAACAAGGTCTAAACCAGGACTAAACCAGGTCTAAACCAGGTCTAAACCAGGACTAAACCAGGACTAAACCAGGACTAAACCGGGTCTAATCCGGGACTAAACCAGGTCTAAACCAGGTTTAAACCAGGACTAAACCAGGACTAAACCAGGACTAAACCAGGACTAAACCAGGTCTAAGCCAGGTCTAAGCCAGGTCTAAACCAGGTCTAAACCAGGACTAAACCAGGTCTAAATCAGGTCTAAACCAGGACTAAACCAGGACTAAACCAGGTCTAAACCAGGTCTAAACCAGGACTAAACCATGTCTAAACCAAGACTAAACCAGGTCTAAACCAGGACTAAACCAGGACTAAACCAGGACTAAAGCAGGACTAAACCAGGTCTAAACCAGGTCTAAACCAGGACTAAACCAGGACTAAACCAGGTCTAAACCAGGACTAAACAGGGACTAAACCAGGACTAAACCAGGACTAAACCAGGTCTTAACCAGGACTAAACCAGGACTAAACCAGGACTAAACCAGGACTAAACCAGGTCTAAACCAGGACTAAACCAGGTCTAAACCAGGTCTAAACCAGGACTAAACCAGGTCTAAACCAGGACTGAACCAGGTCTAAACCAGGACTAAACCAGGTCTAAACCAAGACTAAACGAGGTCTAAACCAGGACTAAACCAGGACTAAACCAGGACTAAAGCAGGACTAAACCAGGTCTAAACCAGGTCTAAACCAGGACTAAACCAGGTTACCAGGTCTAAACCAGGACTAAACCAGGACTAAACCAGGTCTAAACCAGGACTAAACCAGGTCTAAACCAAGACTAAACCAGGTCTAAACCAGGACTAAACCAGGACTAAACCAGGACTAAAGCAGGACTAAACCAGGTCTAAACCAGGTCTAAACCAGGACTAAACCAGGACTAAACCAGGTCTAAACCAGGACTAAACAGGGACTAAACCAGGACTAAACCAGGACTAAACCAGGTCTTAACCAGGACTAAACCAGGACTAAAGCAGGACTAAAACCAGGACTAAACCAGGACTAAACCAGGACTAAACCAGGACTAAACCAGGACTAAACCAGGTCTAAACCAGGACTAAACCAGGTCTAAACCAGGTCTAAACCAGGACTAAAGCAGGACTAAAACCAGGACTAAACAAGGTCTAAACCAGGACTAAACCAGGTCTAAACCAGGTCTAAACCAGGACTAAACCAGGACTAAACCAGGTCTAAACCAGGACTAAACCAGGACTAAACCAGGTCTAAGCCAGGTCTAAACCAGGTCTAAACCAGGACTAAACCAGGTCTAAACCAGGTCTAAACCAGGTCTAAACCAGGACTAAACCGGGTCTAATCCGGGACTAAACCAGGACTAAACCAGGACTAAACATGGTCTAATCCGGGACTAAACCAGGACTAAACAAGGTCTAAACCAGGACTAAACCAGGTCTAAACCAGGACTAAACCAGGACTAAACCAGGACTAAACCGGGTCTAATCCGGGACTAAACCAGGTCTAAACCAGGTTTAAACCAGGACTAAACCAGGACTAAACCAGGACTAAACCAGGACTAAACCAGGTCTAAGCCAGGTCTAAGCCAGGTCTAAACCAGGTCTAAACCAGGACTAAACCAGGTCTAAATCAGGTCTAAACCAGGACTAAACCAGGACTAAACCAGGTCTAAACCAGGTCTAAACCAGGACTAAACCATGTCTAAACCAAGACTAAACCAGGTCTAAACCAGGTCTAAAGCAGGACTAAACCAGGTCTAAACCAGGTCTAAACCAGGACTAAACCAGGTCTAAACCAGGACTAAACAGGGACTAAACCAGGACTAAACCAGGACTAAACCAGGACTAAACCAGGACTAAACCAGGACTAAACCAGGTCTAAACCAGGACTAAACCAGGTCTAAACCAGGTCTAAACCAGGACTAAAGCAGGACTAAAACCAGGACTAAACAAGGTCTAAACCAGGACTAAACCAGGTCTAAACCAGGTCTAAACCAGGACTAAACCATGTCTAAACCAGGTCTAAACCAGGACTAAACCAGGTCTAAACCAGGACTAAACCAGGACTAAACCAGGTCTAAACCAGGACTAAACCAGGTCTAAACCAGGTCTAAACCAGGTCTAAACCAGGACTAAACCGGGTCTAATCCGGGACTAAACCAGGACTAAACCAGGACTAAACCAGGTCTAATCCGGGACTAAACCAGGACTAAACAAGGTCTAAACCAGGACTAAACCAGGTCTAAACCAGGTCTAAACCAGGACTAAACCAGGACTAAACCAGGACTAAACCGGGTCTAATCCGGGACTAAACCAGGTCTAAACCAGGTTTAAACCAGGACTAAACCAGGACTAAAGCAGGACTAAACCAGGACTAAACCAGGACTAAACCAGGTCTAAGCCAGGTCTAAGCCAGGTCTAAACCAGGTCTAAACCAGGACTAAACCAGGTCTAAATCAGGTCTAAACCAGGACTAAACCAGGACTAAACCAGGTCTAAACCAGGACTAAACCAGGACTAAACCGGGTCTAATCCGGGACTAAACCAGGACTAAACCAGGACTAAACCAAGTCTAATCCGGGACTATACCAGGACTAAACCAGGTCTAAACCAGGACTAAACCAGGTCTAAACCAGGACTAAACCAGGACTAAACCGGGTCTAAACCAGGACTAAACCAGGTCTATTCCGGGACTAAACCAGGTCTAAACCAGGTCTAAACCAGGTCTAAACCAGGTCTAAACCAGGAATACACCAGGTCTAAACCAGGACTAAACCAGGTCTAAACCAGGACTAAACCAGGTCGAAACCAGGTCGAAACCAGAACTAAACCAGGTCTAAACCAGGACTAAACCAGGACTAAACCAGGACTAAAGCAGGACTAAACCAGGACTAAACCAGGACTAAACCAGGTCCAAGCCAGGTCTAAACCAGAACTAAAGCAGGTCTAAACCAGGACTAAACCAGGTCTAAACCAGGTCTAAACCAGGACTAAACCAGGTCTAAACCAGGACTAAACCAGGTCTAATCCGGGACTAAACCAGGACTAAACCAGGACTAAAGCAGGACTAAAACCAGGCCTAAACAAGGTCTAAACCAGGACTAAACCAGGTCTAAACCAGGACTAAAGCAGGTCTAAACCAGGACTAAACCAGGACTAAACCAGGACTAAACCAGGACTAAACCGGGTCTAATCCGGGACTAAACCAGGACTAAACCATGACTAAACCAAGTCTAATCCGGGACTAAACCAGGACTAAACAAGGTCTAAACCAGGACTAAACCAGGTCTAAACCAGGACTAAACCAGGACTAAACCAGGACTAAAGCAGGACTAAAACCAGGCCTAAACAAGGTCTAAACCAGGACTAAAGCAGGTCTAAACCAGGACTAAACCAGGTCTAAACCAGGACTAAAGCAGGTCTAAACCAGGTCTAAACCAGGTCTAAACCAGGACTAAACCAGGACTAAACCAGGACTAAACCAGGACTAAACCAGGACTAAACCAGGATAAAACCAGAACTAAACCAGAACTAAACCAGGTCAAAACCAGGACTAAACCAGGTCTAAACCAGGTCTAAACCAGGTCTAAACCAGGACTAAACCAGGTCTAAACCAGGTCTAAACCAGGTCTAAACCAGGACTAAACCAGGTCTAATCCGGGACTAAACCAGGTCTAAACCAGGACTAAACCAGGTCTAAACCAAGACTAAACCAGGTCTAAACAAGGACTAAACCAGGACTAAACCAGGTCAAAACCAGGACTAAACCAGGACTAAACCAGGTCTAAACCAAGATTAAACCAGGTCTAAACAAGGACTAAACCAGGACTAAACCAGGTCTAAACCAGGACTAAACCAGGTCTAAACCAGGTCTAAACCAGGTCTAAACCAGAACTAAACCAGGTCTAAACCAGGTTTAAACCAGGACTAAACCAGGACTAAACCAGGACTAAACCAGGTCTAAGCCAGGTCTAAGCCAGGTCTAAACCAGGTCTAAACCAGGACTAAACCAGGTCTAAATCAGGTCTAAACCAGGACTAAACCAGGACTAAACCAGGTCTAAACCAGGTCTAAACCAGGACTAAACCAGGACTAAACCAGGACTAAACCGGGTCTAATCCGGGACTAAACCAGGACTAAACCAGGACTAAACCAAGTCTAATCCGGGACTATACCAGGACTAAACCAGGTCTAAACCAGGACTAAACCAGGTCTAAACCAGGACTAAACCAGGACTAAACCAGGACTAAACCGGGTCTAAACCAGGACTAAACCAGGTCTATTCCGGGACTAAACCAGGTCTAAACCAGGTCTAAACCAGGTCTAAACCAGGACTACACCAGGTCTAAACCAGGACTAAACCAGGTCTAAACCAGGACTAAAGCAGGTCAAAACCAGGACTAAACCAGGTCTAAACCAGGACTAAACCAGGACTAAACCAGGACTAAACCGGGTCTAAACCAGGACTAAACCAGGTCTAAACCAGGTCTAAACCAGGACTACACCAGGTCTAAACCAGGACTAAACCAGGTCTAAACCAGGACTAAAGCAGGTCTAAACCAGGACTAAACCAGGTCTAAACCAGGTCGAAACCAGGTCGAAACCAGGACTAAAGCAGGTCTAAACCAGGACTAAACCAGGTCGAAACCAGGTCGAAACCAGAACTAAACCAGGTCTAAACCAGGACTAAACCAGGACTAAACCAGGACTAAAGCAGGACTAAACCAGGACTAAACCAGGACTAAACCAGGTCCAAGCCAGGTCTAAACCAGAACTAAAGCAGGTCTAAACCAGGACTAAACCAGGTCTAAACCAGGACTAAACCAGGTCTAAACCAGGACTAAACCAGGACTAAAGCAGGACTAAAACCAGGCCTAAACAAGGTCTAAACCAGGACTAAAGCAGGTCTAAACCAGGACTAAACCAGGTCTAAACCAGGACTAAAGCAGGTCTAAACCAGGACTAAACCAGGACTAAACCAGGACTAAACCAAGTCTAATCCGGGACTAAACCAGGACTAAACAAGGTCTAAACCAGGACTAAACCACGTCTAAACCAGGACTAAACCAGGTCTAAACCAGGACTAAACCAGGACTAAACCAGGACTAAAGCAGGACTAAAACCAGGCCTAAACAAGGTCTAAACCAGGACTAAAGCAGGTCTAAACCAGGACTAAACCAGGTCTAAACCAGGACTAAAGCAGGTCTAAACCAGGTCTAAACCAGGTCTAAACCAGGACTAAACCAGGACTAAACCAGGACTAAACCAGGACTAAACCAGGACTAAACCAGGACAAAACCAGAACTAAACCAGAACTAAACCAGGTCAAAACCAGGACTAAACCAGGTCTAAACCAGGTCTAAACCAGGTCTAAACCAGGACTAAACCAGGTCTAAACCAGGTCTAAACCAGGTCTAAACCAGGACTAAACCAGGTCTAAACAAGGACTAAACCAGGACTAAACCAGGACTAAACCAGGACTAAACCAGGACTAAACCAGGTCTAAACCAAGACTAAACCAGGTCTAAACAAGGACTAAACCAGGTCTAAACCAGGTCTAAACCAGGTCTAAACAAGGACTAAACCAGGACTAAACCAGGTCTAAACCAGGACTAAACCAGGTCTAAACCAGGTCTAAACCAGGTCTAAACCAGGTCTAAACCAGGACTGAACCAGGTCTAAACCAAGACTAAACCAGGTCTAAACCAGGACTGAACCAGGACTGAACCAGGACTAAACCAGGTCTAAACCAAGGCTAAACCAGGTCTAAACCAGGACTAAACCAGGACTAAACCAGGTCTTAACCAGGACTAAACCAGGACTAAACCAGGTCTAAACCAGGTCTAAACAGGGACTAAACCAGGACTAAACCAGGACTAAACCAGGTCTTAACCAGGACTGAACCAGGTCTAAACCAAGACTAAACCAGGTCTAAACCAAGGCTAAACCAGGTCTAAACCAGGACTAAACCAGGACTAAACCAGGTCTTAACCAGGACTAAACCAGGACTAAACCAGGTCTAAACCAGGTCTAAACAGGGACTAAACCAGGACTAAACCAGGACTAAACCAGGTCTTAACCAGGACTAAAGCAGGACTAAACCAGGTCTAATCCGGGACAAAACCAGGTCTAAACCAGGACTGAACCAGGACTAAACCGGGACTAATCCGGGACTAAACCAAGTCTAAACCAAGACTAAACCAGGACTAAACCAGGACTAAACCGGGATTAAACCAGGACTAAACCAGGACTAAACCAGGTCTAATCCGGGACTAAACCAGGACTAAACCAGGTCTAATCCGGGACTAAACCAGGACTAAACCAGGACTAAACAAGGTCTAAACCAAGACTAAAGCAGGTCTAAACCAGGACTAAACCAGAACTAAACCAGGTCTAAATCAGGTCTAAACCAGGACTAAACCAGGTCTAAACCAGGTCTAAACCAGGACTAAACCAGGACTAAACCAGGTCTAAACCAGGTCTAAACCAGGACTAAACCAGGTCTAAACCAGGTCTAAACCAGGACTAAACCAGGACTAAACCAGGTCTAAACCAGGTCTAAACCAGGACTAAACCAGGTCTAAACCAGGTCTAAACCAGGACTAAACCAGGACTAAACCAGGACTAAACCAAGTCTAATCCGGGACTAAACCAGGACTAAACAAGGTCTAAACCAGGACTAAACCAGGTCTAAACCAGGACTAAACCAGGACTAAACCAGGACTAAACCGGGACTAAACCAGGACTAAACCAGGACTAAAGCAGGTCTAAACCAGGTCTAAACCAGGTCTAAACCAGGACTAAACCAGGTCTAAACCAGGTCTAAACCAGGACTAAACCAGGTCTAAACCAGGTCTAAACCAGGTCGAAACCAGAACTAAACCAGGACTAAACCAGGTCTAAGCAAGGTCTAAACCAGGTCTAAACCAGGTCAAAACCAGGACTAAACCAGGACTAAACCAGGTCTAAACCAGGTCTAAACCAGGACTAAACCAGGTCTAAACCAGGTCTAAACCAGGTCTAAACCAGGACTAAACCAGGTCTAAACCAGGACTAAAGCAGGTCTAAACCAGGACTAAAGCAGGTCTAAACCAGGACTAAACCAGGTCGAAACCAGGTCGAAACCAGAACTAAACCAGGTCTAAACCAGGTCTAAACCAGGACTAAACCAGGACTAAACCAGGACTAAAGCAGGACTAAACCAGGACTAAACCAGGACTAAACCAGGTCTAAACAAGGACTAAACCAGGTCTAAACCAGGACTAAAGCGGGTCTAAACAAGGACTAAACCAGGTCTAAACCAGGACTAAAGCAGGACCAAACCAGGACTAAACCAGGACTAAAGCAGGACCAAACCAGGACTAAACCAGGACTAAACCAGGTCTAAGCAAGGTCTAAACCAGGTCTAAACCAGGACTAAACCAGGACTAAACCAGGTCTAAACCAGGTCTAAACCAGGTCTAAACCAGGACTAAACCAGGTCTAAACCAGGTCTAAACCAGGACTAAACCAGGACTAAACCAGGACTAAACCGGGTCTAATCCGGGACTAAACCAGGACTAAACCAGGACTAAACCAAGTCTAATCCGGGACTAAACCAGGACTAAACAAGGTCTAAACCAGGACTAAAGCAGGTCTAAACCAGGACTAAACCGGGTCTAAACCAGGACTAAACCAGGACTAAACCACGACTAAACCGGGTCTAAACCAGGACTAAACCAGGTCTTATCCGGGACTAAACCAGGTCTAAACCAGGTCTAAACCAGGTCTAAACCAGGACTAAACCAGGTCTAAACCAGGACTAAAGCAGGACTAAACCAGGACTAAACCGGGTCTAAACCAGGACTAAACCAGGTCTTATCCGGGACTAAACCAGGTCTAAACCAGGTCTAAACCAGGTCTAAACCAGGACTAAACCAGGACTAAACCAGGACTAAAGCAGGACTAAACCAGGACTAAACCAGGACTAAACCAGGTCTAAGCCAGGTCTAAACCAGGACTAAACCAGGACTAAACCAGGTCTAAACCAGGTCTAAACCAGGACTAAACCAGGTCTAAACCAGGTCTAAACCAGGACTAAACCAGGACTAAACCAGGACTAAACCGGGTCTAATCCGGGACTAAACCAGGACTAAACCAGGACTAAACCAAGTCTAATCCGGGACTATACCAGGACTAAACAAGGTCTAAACCAGGACTAAACCAGGTCTAAACCAGGACTAAACCAGGTCTAAACCAGGACTAAAGCAGATCTAAACCAGGACTAAACCAGGTCTAAACCAGGTCGAAACCAGGTCTAAACCAGGACTAAAGCAGGTCTAAACCAGGTCTAAACCAGGACTAAACCAGGACTAAACCAGGACTAAAGCAGGACTAAACCAGGACTAAACCAGGACTAAACCAGGACTAAACCAGGACTAAACCAGGTCTAAGCCAGGTCTAAACCAGAACTAAAGCAGGTCTAAACCAGGTCTAAACCAGGACTAAACCAGGTCTAAACCAGGACTAAACCAGGTCTAATCCGGGACTAAACCAGGACTAAACCAGGACTAAAGCAGGACTAAAACCAGGCCTAAACAAGGTCTAAACCAGGACTAAACCAGGTCTAAACCAGGTCTAAAGCAGGTCTAAACCAGGACTAAACCAGGACTAAACCAGGACTAAACCGGGTCTAATCCGGGACTAAACCAGGACTAAACAAGGTCTAAACCAGGACTAAACCAGGTCTAAACCAGGACTAAACCAGGTCTAAACCAGGACTGAACCAGGTCTAAACCAGGACTAAACCAGGTCTAAACCAAGACTAAACGAGGTCTAAACCAGGACTAAACCAGGACTAAACCAGGACTAAAGCAGGACTAAACCAGGTCTAAACCAGGTCTAAACCAGGACTAAACCAGGTCTAAACCAGGACTAAACCAGGATTAAGCAGGACTAAACCAGGACTAAACCAGGACTAAACCAGGTCTAAACCAGGACTAAACCAGGTCTAAACCAGGACTAAACCAGGACTAAACCAGGACTAAAGCAGGACTAAACCAGGTCTAAACCAGGTCTAAACCAGGACTAAACCAGGACTAAACCAGGTCTTAACCAGGACTAAACCAGGACTAAACCAGGACTAAACCAGGTCTAAACCAGGACTAAACCAGGTCTAAACCAGGTCTAAACCAGGACTAAAGCAGGACTAAAACCAGGACTAAACAAGGTCTAAACCAGGACTAAACCAGGTCTAAACCAGGTCTAAACCAGGACTAAACCATGTCTAAACCAGGTCTAAACCAGGACTAAACCAGGTCTAAACCAGGTCTAAACCAGGTCTAAACCAGGACTAAACCGGGTCTAATCCGGGACTAAACCAGGACTAAACCAGGACTAAACATGGTCTAATCCGGGACTAAACCAGGACTAAACAAGGTCTAAACCAGGACTAAACCAGGTCTAAACCAGGTCTAAACCAGGACTAAACCAGGACTAAACCAGGACTAAACCGGGTCTAATCCGGGACTAAACCAGGTCTAAACCAGGTTTAAACCAGGACTAAACCAGGACTAAACCAGGACTAAACCAGGACTAAACCAGGTCTAAGCCAGGTCTAAGCCAGGTCTAAACCAGGTCTAAACCAGGACTAAACCAGGTCTAAATCAGGTCTAAACCAGGACTAAACCAGGACTAAACCATGTCTAAACCAAGACTAAACCAGGTCTAAACCAGGACTAAACCAGGACTAAACCAGGACTAAAGCAGGACTAAACCAGGTCTAAACCAGGTCTAAACCAGGACTAAACCAGGACTAAACCAGGTCTAAACCAGGACTAAACAGGGACTAAACCAGGACTAAACCAGGACTAAACCAGGTCTTAACGAGGACTAAACCAGGACTAAACCAGGACTAAACCAGGTCTAAACCAGGTCTAAACCAGGACTAAAGCAGGACTAAAACCAGGACTAAACAAGGTCTAAACCAGGACTAAACCAGGTCTAAACCAGGTCTAAACCAGGACTAAACCATGTCTAAACCAGGTCTAAACCAGGACTAAACCAGGTCTAAACCAGGTCTAAACCAGGTCTAAACCAGGACTAAACCGGGTCTAATCCGGGACTAAACCAGGACTAAACCAGGACTAAACCAGGTCTAATCCGGGACTAAACCAGGACTAAACAAGGTCTAAACCAGGACTAAACCAGGTCTAAACCAGGTCTAAACCAGGACTAAACCAGGACTAAACCAGGACTAAACCGGGTCTAATCCGGGACTAAACCAGGTCTAAACCAGGTTTAAACCAGGACTAAACCAGGACTTTAGTCCTGGTTTAGTCCTGCTTTAGCAGGACTAAACCAGGACTAAACCAGGACTAAACCAGGTCTAAGCCAGGTCTAAGCCAGGTCTAAACCAGGTCTAAACCAGGACTAAACCAGGTCTAAATCAGGTCTAAACCAGGACTAAACCAGGACTAAACCAGGTCTAAACCAGGACTAAACCAGGACTAAACCGGGTCTAATCCGGGACTAAACCAGGACTAAACCAGGACTAAACCAAGTCTAATCCGGGACTATACCAGGACTAAACCAGGTCTAAACCAGGACTAAACCAGGTCTAAACCAGGACTAAACCAGGACTAAACCAGGACTAAACCGGGTCTGAACCAGGACTAAACCAGGTCTATTCCGGGACTAAACCAGGTCTAAACCAGGTCTAAACCAGGTCTAAACCAGGACTACACCAGGTCTAAACCAGGACTAAACCAGGTCTAAACCAGGACTAAAGCAGGTCAAAACCAGGACTAAACCAGGTCGAAACCAGGTCGAAACCAGGTCTAAACCAGGACTAAAGCAGGTCGAAACCAGAACTAAACCAGGTCTAAACCAGGACTAAACCAGGACTAAACCAGGACTAAAGCAGGACTAAACCAGGACTAAACCAGGACTAAACCAGGTCCAAGCCAGGTCTAAACCAGAACTAAAGCAGGTCTAAACCAGGACTAAACCAGGTCTAAACCAGGTCTAAACCAGGACTAAACCAGGTCTAATCCGGGACTAAACCAGGACTAAACCAGGACTAAAGCAGGACTAAAACCAGGCCTAAACAAGGTCTAAACCAGGACTAAAGCAGGTCTAAACCAGGACTAAACCAGGTCTAAACCAGGACTAAAGCAGGTCTAAACCAGGACTAAACCAGGACTAAACCAGGACTAAACCAGGACTAAACCGGGTCTAATCCGGGACTAAACCAGGACTAAACCATGACTAAACCAAGTCTAATCCGGGACTAAACCAGGACTAAACAAGGTCTAAACCAGGACTAAACCAGGTCTAAACCAGGACTAAACCAGGACTAAACCAGGACTAAAGCAGGACTAAAACCAGGCCTAAACAAGGTCTAAACCAGGACTAAAGCAGGTCTAAACCAGGACTAAACCAGGTCTAAACCAGGACTAAAGCAGGTCTAAACCAGGTCTAAACCAGGTCTAAACCAGGACTAAACCAGGACTAAACCAGGACTAAACCAGGATAAAACCAGAACTAAACCAGAACTAAACCAGGTCAAAACCAGGACTAAACCAGGTCTAAACCAGGTCTAAACCAGGTCTAAACCAGGACTAAACCAGGTCTAAACCAGGTCTAAACCAGGTCTAAACCAGGACTAAACCAGGTCTAATCCGGGACTAAACCAGGTCTAAACCAGGACTAAACCAGGTCTAAACCAAGACTAAACCAGGTCTAAACAAGGACTAAACCAGGACTAAACCAGGTCAAAACCAGGACTAAACCAGGACTAAACCAGGTCTAAACCAGGTCTAAACCAGGACTAAACCAGGTCTAAACCAGGTCTAAACCAGGTCTAAACCAGAACTAAAGCAGGACTAAACCAGGACTAAACCAGGACTAAACCAGGTCTAAGCCAGGTCTAAGCCAGGTCTAAACCAGGTCTAAACCAGGACTAAACCAGGTCTAAATCAGGTCTAAACCAGGACTAAACCAGGACTAAACCAGGTCTAAACCAGGTCTAAACCAGGACTAAACCAGGACTAAACCAGGACTAAACCAGGATAAAACCAGAACTAAACCAGAACTAAACCAGGTCAAAACCAGGACTAAACCAGGTCTAAACCAGGTCTAAACCAGGTCTAAACCAGGACTAAACCAGGTCTAAACCAGGTCTAAACCAGGTCTAAACCAGGACTAAACCAGGTCTAATCCGGGACTAAACCAGGTCTAAACCAGGACTAAACCAGGTCTAAACCAAGACTAAACCAGGTCTAAACAAGGACTAAACCAGGACTAAACCAGGTCAAAACCAGGACTAAACCAGGACTAAACCAGGTCTAAACCAGGTCTAAACCAGGACTAAACCAGGTCTAAACCAGGTTTAAACCAGGACTAAACCAGGACTAAAGCAGGACTAAACCAGGACTAAACCAGGACTAAACCAGGTCTAAGCCAGGTCTAAGCCAGGTCTAAACCAGGTCTAAACCAGGACTAAACCAGGTCTAAATCAGGTCTAAACCAGGACTAATCCAGGACTAAACCAGGTCTAAACCAGGTCTAAACCAGGACTAAACCAGGTCTAAACCAGGTCTAAACCAGGACTAAACCAGGACTAAACCAGGACTAAACCGGGTCTAATCCGGGACTAAACCAGGACTAAACCAGGACTAAACCAAGTCTAATCCGGGACTATACCAGGACTAAACCAGGTCTAAACCAGGACTAAACCAGGTCTAAACCAGGACTAAACCAGGACTAAACCAGGACTAAACCGGGTCTAAACCAGGACTAAACCAGGTCTATTCCGGGACTAAACCAGGTCTAAACCAGGTCTAAACCAGGTCTAAACCAGGACTACACCAGGTCAAAACCAGGACTAAACCAGGTCTAAACCAGGACTAAACCAGGACTAAACCAGGACTAAACCGGGTCTAAACCAGGACTAAACCAGGTCTAAACCAGGTCTAAACCAGGACTAAACCAGGTCTAAACCAGGACTAAAGCAGGTCTAAACCAGGACTAAACCAGGTCTAAACCAGGACTAAACCAGGACTAAACCAGGACTAAAGCAGGACTAAACCAGGACTAAACCAGGACTAAACCAGGTCCAAGCCAGGTCTAAACCAGAACTAAAGCAGGTCTAAACCAGGACTAAACCAGGTCTAAACCAGGTCTAAACCAGGACTAAACCAGGTCTAAACCAGGACTAAACCAGGACTAAAGCAGGACTAAAACCAGGCCTAAACAAGGTCTAAACCAGGACTAAAGCAGGTCTAAACCAGGACTAAACCAGGTCTAAACCAGGACTAAAGCAGGTCTAAACCAGGACTAAACCAGGACTAAACCAGGACTAAACCAAGTCTAATCCGGGACTAAACCAGGACTAAACAAGGTCTAAACCAGGACTAAACCACGTCTAAACCAGGACTAAACCAGGTCTAAACCAGGACTAAACCAGGACTAAACCAGGACTAAAGCAGGACTAAAACCAGGCCTAAACAAGGTCTAAACCAGGACTAAAGCAGGTCTAAACCAGGACTAAACCAGGTCTAAACCAGGACTAAAGCAGGTCTAAACCAGGTCTAAACCAGGTCTAAACCAGGACTAAACCAGGACTAAACCAGGACTAAACCAGGACTAAACCAGGACAAAACCAGAACTAAACCAGAACTAAACCAGGTCAAAACCAGGACTAAACCAGGTCTAAACCAGGTCTAAACCAGGTCTAAACCAGGACTAAACCAGGTCTAAACCAGGTCTAAACCAGGTCTAAACCAGGACTAAACCAGGTCTAATCCGGGACTAAACCAGGTCTAAACCAGGTCTGAACCAGGTCTAAACCAGGACTAAACCAGGTCCAAACCAGGACTAAACCAGGTCTAAACCAAGACTAAACCAGGTCTAAACAAGGACTAAACCAGGACTAAACCAGGACTAAACCAGGACTAAACCAGGACTAAACCAGGTCTAAACCAAGACTAAACCAGGTCTAAACAAGGACTAAACCAGGACTAAACCAGGACTAAACCAGGACTAAACCAGGTCTAAACCAGGACTAAACCAGGTCTAAACCAGGTCTAAACCAGGTCTAAACCAGGTCTAAACCAGGACTGAACCAGGTCTAAACCAGGTCAAAACCAGGACTAAACCAGGACTAAACCAGGTCTAAACCAGGTCTAAACCAGGACTAAACCAGGTCTAAACCAGGTCTAAACCAGGACTAAACCAGGACTAAACCAGGACTAAACCGGGTCTAATCCGGGACTAAACCAGGACTAAACAAGGTCTAAACCAGGACTAAACCAGGTCTAAACCAGGACTAAACCAGGACTAAACCAGGACTAAACCGGGTCTAAACCAGGTCGAAACCAGAACTAAACCAGGTCTAAACCAGGTCTAAACCAGGACTAAACCAGGACTAAACCAGGACTAAAGCAGGACTAAACCAGGACTAAACCAGGACTAAACCAGGTCTAAACAAGGACTAAACCAGGTCTAAACCAGGACTAAAGCGGGTCTAAACAAGGACTAAACCAGGTCTAAACCAGGACTAAAGCAGGTCTAAACCAGGTCTAAACCAGGACTAAAGCAGGACCAAACCAGGACTAAACCAGGACTAAAGCAGGACCAAACCAGGACTAAACCAGGACTAAACCAGGTCTAAGCAAGGTCTAAACCAGGTCTAAACCAGGACTAAACCAGGACTAAACCAGGTCTAAACCAGGTCTAAACCAGGTCTAAACCAGGACTAAACCAGGTCTAAACCAGGTCTAAACCAGGACTAAACCAGGACTAAACCAGGACTAAACCGGGTCTAATCCGGGACTAAACCAGGACTAAACCAGGACTAAACCAAGTCTAATCCGGGACTAAACCAGGACTAAACAAGGTCTAAACCAGGACTAAACCAGGTCTAAACCAGGACTAAACCAGGACTAAACCAGGACTAAACCGGGTCTAAACCAGGACTAAACCAGGTCTTATCCGGGACTAAACCAGGTCTAAACCAGGTCTAAACCAGGACTAAAGCAGGACTAAACCAGGACTAAACCGGGTCTAAACCAGGTCTAAACCAGGTCTAAACCAGGTCTAAACCAGGACTAAAGCAGGACTAAACCAGGTCTTATCCGGGACTAAACCAGGACTAAAGCAGGACTAAACCAGGTCTTATCCGGGACTAAACCAGGTCTAAACCAGGTCGAAACCAGGTCTAAACCAGGACTAAACCAGGTCGAAACCAGGTCGAAACCAGAACTAAACCAGGTCTAAAACAGGTCTAAACCAGGACTAAACCAGGACTAAACCAGGACTAAAGCAGGACTAAACCAGGACTAAACCAGGACTAAACCAGGTCTAAGCCAGGTCTAAACCAGGACTAAACCAGGACTAAACCAGGTCTAAACCAGGTCTAAACCAGGACTAAACCAGGTCTAAACCAGGTCTAAACCAGGTCTAAACCAGGACTAAACCAGGACTAAACCAGGACTAAACCGGGTCTAATCCGGGACTAAACCAGGACTAAACCAGGACTAAACCAAGTCTAATCCGGGACTATACCAGGACTAAACAAGGTCTAAACCAGGACTAAACCAGGTCTAAACCAGGACTAAACCAGGACTAAACCAGGACTAAACCGGGTCTAAACCAGGACTAAACCAGGTCTATTCCGGGACTAAACCAGGTCTAAACCAGGTCTAAACCAGGTCGAAACCAGGTCTAAACCAGGTCGAAACCAGAACTAAACCAGGTCTAAACCAGGTTTAAACCAGGTCTAAACCAGGACTAAACCAGGTCTAAACCAGGACTAAACAAGGACTAAACCAGGACTAAACCGGGTCTAAACCAGGACTAAACCAGGTCTATTCCGGGACTAAACCAGGTCTAAACCAGGTCTAAACCAGGTCTAAACCAGGACTACACCAGGTCTAAACCAGGTCTAAACCAGGTCGAAACCAGGTCTAAACCAGGTCGAAACCAGAACTAAACCAGGTCTAAACCAGGTTTAAACCAGGACTAAACCAGGACTAAACCAGGACTAATCCGGGACTAAACCAGGACTAAACAAGGTCTAAACCAGGACTAAACCAGGTCTAAACCAGGACTAAACCAGGTCTAAACCAGGACTGAACCAGGTCTAAACCAGGACTAAACCAGGTCTAAACCAAGACTAAACGAGGTCTAAACCAGGACTAAACCAGGACTAAACCAGGACTAAAGCAGGACTAAACCAGGTCTAAACCAGGACTAAACCAGGTTACCAGGTCTAAACCAGGACTAAACCAGGACTAAACCAGGTCTAAACCAGGACTAAACCAGGTCTAAACCAGGACTAAACCAGGTCTAAACCAAGACTAAACCAGGTCTAAACCAGGACTAAACCAGGACTAAACCAGGACTAAAGCAGGACTAAACCAGGTCTAAACCAGGTCTAAACCAGGACTAAACCAGGACTAAACCAGGTCTAAACCAGGACTAAACAGGGACTAAACCAGGACTAAACCAGGACTAAACCAGGTCTTAACCAGGACTAAACCAGGACTAAAGAAGGACTAAAACCAGGACTAAACCAGGACTAAACCAGGACTAAACCAGGACTAAACCAGGACTAAACCAGGTCTAAACCAGGACTAAACCAGGTCTAAACCAGGTCTAAACCAGGACTAAAGCAGGACTAAAACCAGGACTAAACAAGGTCTAAACCAGGACTAAACCAGGTCTAAACCAGGTCTAAACCAGGACTAAACCATGTCTAAACCAAGTCTAAACCAGGACTAAACCAGGACTAAACCAGGTCTAAACCAGGACTAAACCAGGTCTAAACCAGGTCTAAGCCAGGTCTAAACCAGGTCTAAACCAGGACTAAACCAGGTCTAAACCAGGTCTAAACCAGGTCTAAACCAGGACTAAACCAGGACTAAACCGGGTCTAATCCGGGACTAAACCAGGACTAAACCAGGACTAAACCAGGTCTAATCCGGGACTAAACCAGGACTAAACAAGGTCTAAACCAGGACTAAACCAGGTCTAAACCAGGTCTAAACCAGGTCTAAACCAGGACTAAACCAGGACTAAACCAGGACTAAACCAGGTCGAAACCAGGACTAAACCAGGACTAAAGCAGGACCAAACCAGGACTAAACCAGGACTAAACCAGGTCTAAGCAAGGTCTAAACCAGGACTAAACCAGGACTAAACCAGGACTAAACCAGGTCTAAACCAGGTCTAAACCAGGACTAAACCAGGTCTAAACCAGGTCTAAACCAGGACTAAACCAGGACTAAACCAGGACTAAACCGGGTCTAATCCGGGACTAAACCAGGACTAAACCAGGACTAAACCAAGACTAAACAAGGTCTAAACCAGGACTAAACCAGGACTAAACCAGGTCTAAACCAGGTCTAAACCAGGACTAAACCAGGTCTAAACCAGGACTAAACCAGGACTAAACCAGGACTAAACCAAGTCTAATCCGGGACTAAACCAGGACTAAACAAGGTCTAAACCAGGACTAAACCAGGTCTAAACCAGGACTAAACCCGGACTAAACCAGGACTAAAACGGGACTAAACCAGGACTAAACCAGGACTAAAGCAGGTCTAAACCAGGTCTAAACCAGGTCTAAACCAGGACTAAACCAGGTCGAAACCAGGACTAAACCAGGTCGAAACCAGGACTAAACCAGGTCTAAACCAGGACTAAACCAGGTCTAAACCAGGACTAAACCAGGACTAAACCAGGACTAAACCAGGTCTAAGCAAGGTCTAAACCAGGTCTAAACCAGGTCAAAACCAGGACTAAACCAGGACTAAACCAGGTCTAAACCAGGTCTAAACCAGGACTAAACCAGGTCTAAACCAGGTCTAAACCAGGTCTAAACCAGGACTAAACCAGGTCTAATCCGGGACTAAACCAGGACTAAACCAGGACTAAACCAGGACTAAACCGGGTCTAAACCAGGACTAAACCAGGACTAAACCAGGTCTAAACCAGGACTAAACCAGGTCTAAACCAGGACTAAAGCAGGTCTAAACCAGGACTAAAGCAGGTCGAAACCAGAACTAAACCAGGTCTAAACCAGGTCTAAACCAGGACTAAACCAGGACTAAACCAGGACTAAAGCAGGACTAAACCAGGACTAAACCAGGACTAAACCAGGTCTAAACAAGGACTAAACCAGGTCTAAACCAGGACTAAAGCAGGTCTAAACAAGGACTAAACCAGGTCTAAACCAGGACTAAAGCAGGTCTAAACCAGGACTAAACCAGGTCGAAACCAGGTCTAAACCAGGACTAAAGCAGGTCTTAACCAGGACTAAACCAGGACTAAAGCAGGACCAAACCAGGACTAAACCAGGACTAAACCAGGTCTAAGCAAGGTCTAAACCAGGTCTAAACCAGGACTAAACCAGGACTAAACCAGGTCTAAACCAGGTCTAAACCAGGACTAAACCAGGTCTAAACCAGGTCTAAACCAGGACTAAACCAGGACTAAACCAGGACTAAACCGGGTCTAATCCGGGACTAAACCAGGACTAAACCAGGACTAAACCAAGTCTAATCCGGGACTAAACCAGGACTAAACAAGGTCTAAACCAGGACTAAACCAGGTCTAAACCAGGACTAAACCAGGACTAAACCAGGACTAAACCGGGTCTAAACCAGGACTAAACCAGGTCTTATCCGGGACTAAACCAGGTCTAAACCAGGTCTAAACCAGGTCTAAACCAGGACTAAACCAGGTCTAAACCAGGACTAAAGCAGGACTAAACCAGGACTAAACCGGGTCTAAACCAGGACTAAACCAGGACTAAACCAGGTCTAAACCAGGTCTAAACCAGGACTAAACCAGGACTAAACCAGGTCTAAACCAGGTCTAAACCAGGTCTAAACCAGGACTAAACCAGGACTAAACCAGGACTAAAGCAGGACTAAACCAGGACTAAACCAGGACTACACCAGGTCTAAGCCAGGTCTAAACCAGGTCTAAACCAGGACTAAAACAGGTCCAAACAAGGACTAAACCAGGTCTAAATCAGGACTAAAGCAGGTCTAAACCAGGTCGAAACCAGAACTAAACCAGGTCTAAACCAGGTCTAAACCAGGACTAAACCAGGACTAAACCAGGACTAAACCAGGACTAAACCAGGACTAAACCAGGTCTAAGCCAGGTCTAAACCAGGTCTAAACCAGGACTAAACCAGGTCTAAACCAGGTCTAAACCAGGACTAAACCAGGTCTAAACCAGGTCTAAACCAGGACTAAACCAGGACTAAACCAGGACTAAACCGGGTCTAATCCGGGACTAAACCAGGACTAAACCAGGACTAAACCAAGTCTAATCCGGGACTATACCAGGACTAAACAAGGTCTAAACCAGGACTAAACCAGGACTAAACCAGGACTAAACCGGGTCTAAACCAGGACTAAACCAGGTCTATTCCGGGACTAAACCAGGTCTAAACCAGGTCTAAACCAGGTCTAAACCAGGACTACACCAGGTCTAAACCAGGTCTAAACCAGGACTAAACCAGGTCTAAACCAGGACTAAACCAGGTCTAAACCAGGTCTAAACCAGGTCTAAACCAGGACTAAACCAGGTCTAAACCAGGACTAAACCAGGACTAAACCAGGACTAAACCAGGACTAAACCAGGACTAAACCGGGACTAAACCAGGACTAAACCAGGACTAAACCGAGTCTAATCCGGGACTAAACCAGGACTAAACCAGGTCTAATCCGGGACTAAACCAGGTCTAATCCGGGACTAAACCGGGTCTAAACCAGGACTAAACCAGGTCTTATCCGGGACTAAACCAGGTCTAAACCAGGTCTAAACCAGGTCTAAACCAGGACTAAACCAGGTCTAAACCAGGACTAAAGCAGGACTAAACCAGGACTAAACCGGGTCTAAACCAGGACTAAACCAGGACTAAACCAGGTCTAAACCAGGTCTAAACCAGGACTAAACCAGGACTAAACCAGGTCTAAACCAGGTCTAAACCAGGTCTAAACCAGGACTAAACCAGGACTAAACCAGGACTAAAGCAGGACTAAACCAGGACTAAACCAGGACTACACCAGGTCTAAGCCAGGTCTAAACCAGGTCTAAACCAGGACTAAAACAGGTCCAAACAAGGACTAAACCAGGTCTAAATCAGGACTAAAGCAGGTCTAAACCAGGTCGAAACCAGAACTAAACCAGGTCTAAACCAGGTCTAAACCAGGACTAAACCAGGACTAAACCAGGACTAAACCAGGACTAAACCAGGACTAAACCAGGTCTAAGCCAGGTCTAAACCAGGTCTAAACCAGGACTAAACCAGGTCTAAACCAGGTCTAAACCAGGACTAAACCAGGTCTAAACCAGGTCTAAACCAGGACTAAACCAGGACTAAACCAGGACTAAACCGGGTCTAATCCGGGACTAAACCAGGACTAAACCAGGACTAAACCAAGTCTAATCCGGGACTATACCAGGACTAAACAAGGTCTAAACCAGGACTAAACCAGGACTAAACCAGGACTAAACCGGGTCTAAACCAGGACTAAACCAGGTCTATTCCGGGACTAAACCAGGTCTAAACCAGGTCTAAACCAGGTCTAAACCAGGACTACACCAGGTCTAAACCAGGTCTAAACCAGGACTAAACCAGGTCTAAACCAGGACTAAACCAGGTCTAAACCAGGTCTAAACCAGGTCTAAACCAGGACTAAACCAGGTCTAAACCAGGACTAAACCAGGACTAAACCAGGACTAAACCAGGACTAAACCAGGACTAAACCGGGACTAAACCAGGACTAAACCAGGACTAAACCGAGTCTAATCCGGGACTAAACCAGGACTAAACCAGGTCTAATCCGGGACTAAACCAGGTCTAATCCGGGACTAAACCAGGACTAAACAAGGTCTAAACCAGGACTAAACTAGGTCTAAACCAGGTCTAAACCAGGACTAAACCAGGACTAAGCCAGGACTAAACCAGGTCTAATCCGGGACTAAACCAGGACTAAACCAGGACTAAAGCAGGACTAAACCAGGTCTAAACCAGGACTAAAGCAGGTCTAAACCAGGTCTAAACCAGGACTAAACCAGGACTAAAGCCAGGACTAAGCAAGGTCTAAACCAGGACTAAACCAGGTCTAAACCAGGACTAAACCAGGTCTAAACCAGGACTAAAGCAGGTCCAAACCAAGTCTAAACCAGGTCTAAACCAGGACTAAACCAAGTCTAAACCAGGACTAAACCAGGACTAAACCAGGACTAAACCAAGTCTAAACCAGGCCAGAACCAAATCAGAACCGGGTCCAAACAAAGTCTCTGTCAGTGATTTCAGACAGAGTTCGACGGTGACGAAGTTTTTCCTGGTTGATGACGTCACAGACTCGACTCCTGATCCAACCAATCACAGCCCTCCTCTGATGCCTGTGACCACTGAAAGTGTCACTCTGGCCTCGCCCTCCTTCCTGCGGAGCTCAAGAGGCACTTCCTGTCCCGAGAAGCCTACTTCCTGTGGAGGTAAAGAACAACCAGACATTTTTCAATTCTTTTTAAAAAAAAATTAAATATCATTTTGCAAAAAAAAAAAAAAAAAAAAGAACAAAGAAATAGGTTTTCAGAGATCAAATATCGGCAAACAAAAAAATCTAATTGGACAATTTCTTGAAAAATGTACAGAGGAAAATGCCCCAGAAGAGTTTGTCAAAGTATAAAGTGTAAATGTGTTAAAATGTCATACTTTTGGCCAAATTCCCATTGGAATAACATGGGAGGCCATAAGAAATACGACATGGGTCTCATCGACTTTTTTGATAAGTACGCCAAAATAGAATTTTGTGCCAAATTTCGTACAAATTGGAAAACATTTTTTTTGCTCCTCATATAAAATTTCCTTAAACTCTAGGGGCGCTAACGTGCCGAATTCAATTATTTCATTTCAGGTTGGTTCAGGTCAAACAATTTAACAACTGATACCAAATTGACACAATCTGGACTTTGTATGTGCAAATGGAATCAAATTTGATCAAATGTTTTGAAATTCTGGCTATATTTTGTGGCTTCGCCGCACAGAGACCATGAAAGGCCACACCCCTTTACACCATTTTCACCAAATTTCAGCTTTTTCTGGCAAACGACCCAGAGGGAGTGCGTAAAAGCACATTCCATCAAAATGTTGATGGAATGTGGCGGAAATTGCACGAGCTTCACTCATTCACAACGATAATGTTGGACGAGTTTCCCTTAAGTCGTCCTGGGACATGCATGAGTGGACGAGTGGGTTAGACTTTCCCTTTAGTCGTCCTGGGACATGCATGAGTGGACGAGTGGGTTAGACTTTCCCTTTAGTCGTCCTGGGACATGCATGAGTGGACGAGTGGGTTGGACGAGTTTCCCTTTAGTCGTCCTGGGACATGCATGAGTGGACGAGTGGGTTGGACTTTCCCTTTAGTCGTCCTGGGACATGCATGAGTGGACGAGTGGGTTGGACGAGTTTCCCTTAAGTCGTCCTGGGACATGCATGAGTGGACGAGTGGGTTGGACTTTCCCTTTAGTCGTCCTGGGACATGCATGAGTGGACGAGTGGGTTGGACGAGTTTCCCTTTAGTCGTCCTGGGACATGCATGAGTGGACGAGTGGGTTGGACGAGTTTCCCTTAAGTCGTCCTGGGACATGCATGAGTGGACGAGTGGGTTGGACGAGTTTCCCTTTAGTCGTCCTGGGACATGCATGAGTGGACGAGTGGGTTGGACTTTCCCTTTAGTCGTCCTGGGACATGCATGAGTGGACGAGTGGGTTGGACGAGTTTCCCTTTAGTCGTCCTGGGACATGCATGAGTGGACGAGTGGGTTGGACTTTCCCTTTAGTCGTCCTGGGACATGCATGAGTGGACGAGTGGGTTGGACTTTCCCTTTAGTCGTCCTGGGACATGCATGAGTGGACGAGTGGGTTGGACTTTCCCTTTAGTCGTCCTGGGACATGCATGAGTGGACGATTGGGTTGGACGAGTTTCCCTTTAGTCGTCCTGGGACATGCATGAGTGGACGAGTGGGTTGGACTTTCCCTTTAGTCGTCCTGGGACATGCATGAGTGGACGAGTGGGTTGGACGAGTTTCCCTTTAGTCGTCCTGGGACATGCATGAGTGGACGAGTGGGTTAGACTTTCCCTTTAGTCGTCCTGGGACATGCATGAGTGGACGATTGGGTTGGACGAGTTTCCCTTTAGTCGTCCTGGGACATGCATGAGTGGACGAGTGGGTTGGACTTTCCCTTTAGTCGTCCTGGGACATGCATGAGTGGACGAGTGGGTTGGACGAGTTTCCCTTTAGTCGTCCTGGGACATGCATGAGTGGACGAGTGGGTTGGACTTTCCCTTTAGTCGTCCTGGGACATGCATGAGTGGACGAGTGGGTTGGACTTTCCCTTAAGTCGTCCTGGGACATACATGAGTGGACGAGTGGGTTGGACGAGTTTCCCTTTAGTCGTCCTGGGACATGCATGAGTGGACGAGTGGGTTGGACTTTCCCTTAAGTCGTCCTGGGATATGCATGAGTGGACGAGTGGGTTGGACTTTCCCTTTAGTCGTCCTGGGACATGCATGAGTGGACGAGTGGGTTGGACTTTCCCTTTAGTCGTCCTGGGACATGCATGAGTGGACGAGTGGGTTGGACTTTCCCTTTAGTCGTCCTGGGACATGCATGAGTGGACGAGTGGGTTGGACTTTCCCTTTAGTCGTCCTGGGACATGCATGAGTGGACGAGTGGGTTGGACTTTCCCTTTAGTCGTCCTGGGACATGCATGAGTGGACGAGTGGGTTGGACTTTCCCTTTAGTCGTCCTGGGACATGCATGAGTGGACGAGTGGGTTGGACTTTCCCTTTAGTCGTCCTGGGACATGCATGAGTGGACGAGTGGGTTGGACTTTCCCTTTAGTCGTCCTGGGACATGCATGAGTGGACGAGTGGGTTGGACTTTCCCTTTAGTCGTCCTGGGACATGCATGAGTGGACGAGTGGGTTGGACTTTCCCTTTAGTCGTCCTGGGACATGCATGAGTGGACGAGTGGGTTGGACGAGTTTCCCTTAAGTCGTCCTGGGACATGCATGAGTGGACGAGTGGGTTGGACTTTCCCTTTAGTCGTCCTGGGACATGCATGAGTGGACGAGTGGGTTGGACGAGTTTCCCTTAAGTCGTCCTGGGACATGCATGAGTGGACGAGTGGGTTGGACGAGTTTCCCTTTAGTCGTCCTGGGACATGCATGAGTGGACAAGTGGGTTGGACTTTCCCTTTAGTCGTCCTGGGACATGCATGAGTGGACGAGTGGGTTGGACGAGTTTCCCTTTAGTCGTCCTGGGACATGCATGAGTGGACAAGTGGGTTGGACTTTCCCTTTAGTCGTCCTGGGACATACATGAGTGGACGAGTGGGTTGGACGAGTTTCCCTTTAGTCGTCCTGGGACATGCATGAGTGGACGAGTGGGTTGGACTTTCCCTTTAGTCGTCCTGGGACATGCATGAGTGGACGAGTGGGTTGGACGAGTTTCCCTTTAGTCGTCCTGGGACATGCATGAGTGGACGAGTGGGTTGGACTTTCCCTTTAGTCGTCCTGGGACATACATGAGTGGACGAGTGGGTTGGACGAGTTTCCCTTTAGTCGTCCTGGGACATGCATGAGTGGACGAGTGGGTTGGACTTTCCCTTTAGTCGTCCTGGGACATGCATGAGTGGACGAGTGGGTTGGACGAGTTTCCCTTTAGTCGTCCTGGGACATGCATGAGTGGACGAGTGGGTTGGACTTTCCCTTTAGTCGTCCTGGGACATACATGAGTGGACGAGTGGGTTGGACGAGTTTCCCTTTAGTCGTCCTGGGACATGCATGAGTGGACGAGTGGGTTGGACTTTCCCTTTAGTCGTCCTGGGACATGCATGAGTGGACGAGTGGGTTGGACTTTCCCTTAAGTCGTCCTGGGACATGCATGAGTGGACGAGTGGGTTGGACTTTCCCTTTAGTCGTCCTGGGACATGCATGAGTGGACGAGTGGGTTGGACTTTCCCTTTAGTCGTCCTGGGACATGCATGAGTGGACGAGTGGGTTGGACTTTCCCTTTAGTCATCCTGGGACATGCATGAGTGGACGAGTGGGTTGGACTTTCCCTTTAGTCGTCCTGGGACATGCATGAGTGGACGAGTGGGTTGGACTTTCCCTTTAGTCGTCCTGGGACATGCATGAGTGGACGAGTGGGTTGGACTTTCCCTTTAGTCGTCCTGGGACATGCATGAGTGGACGAGTGGGTTGGACGAGTTTCCCTTTAGTCGTCCTGGGACATGCATGAGTGGACGAGTGGGTTGGACGAGTTTCCCTTAAGTCGTCCTGGGACATGCATGAGTGGACGAGTGGGTTGGACGAGTTTCCCTTTAGTCGTCCTGGGACATGCATGAGTGGACGAGTGGGTTGGACTTTCCCTTAAGTCGTCCTGGGACATGCATGAGTGGACGAGTGGGTTGGACGAGTTTCCCTTTAGTCGTCCTGGGACATGCATGAGTGGACGATTGGGTTGGACGAGTTTCCCTTTAGTCGTCCTGGGACATGCATGAGTGGACGAGTGGGTTGGACGAATTTCCCTTTAGTCGTCCTGGGACATGCATGAGTGGACGAGTGGGTTGGACTTTCCCTTTAGTCGTCCTGGGACATACATGAGTGGACGAGTGGGTTGGACGAGTTTCCCTTTAGTCGTCCTGGGACATGCATGAGTGGACGAGTGGGTTGGACTTTCCCTTTAGTCGTCCTGGGACATGCATGAGTGGACGATTGGGTTGGACGAGTTTCCCTTTAGTCGTCCTGGGACATGCATGAGTGGACGAGTGGGTTGGACTTTCCCTTTAGTCGTCCTGGGACATGCATGAGTGGACGAGTGGGTTGGACGAGTTTCCCTTTAGTCGTTCTGGGACAAGCATGAGTGGACGAGTGGGTTGGACTTTCCCTTTAGTCGTCCTGGGACATACATGAGTGGACGAGTGGGTTGGACTTTCCCTTTAGTCGTCCTGGGACATGCATGAGTGGACGAGTGGGTTGGACTTTCCCTTTAGTCGTCCTGGGACATGCATGAGTGGACGAGTGGGTTGGACTTTCCCTTTAGTCGTCCTGGGACATGCATGAGTCGACGAGTGGGTTGGACTTTCCCTTTAGTCGTCCTGGGACATGCATGAGTGGACGAGTGGGTTGGACTTTCCCTTTAGTCGTCCTGGGACATGCATGAGTGGACGAGTGGGTTGGACTTTACCTTTAGTCGTCCTGGGACATGCATGAGTGGACGAGTGGGTTGGACTTTCCCTTTAGTCGTCCTGGGACATGCATGAGTGGACGAGTGGGTTGGACTTTCCCTTTAGTCGTCCTGGGACATGCATGAGTGGACGAGTGGGTTGGACTTTCCCTTTAGTCGTCCTGGGACATGCATGAGTGGACGAGTGGGTTGGACTTTCCCTTTAGTCGTCCTGGGACATGCATGAGTGGACGAGTGGGTTGGACGAGTTTCCCTTTAGTCGTCCTGGGACATGCATGAGTGGACGAGTGGGTTGGACGAGTTTCCCTTTAGTCGTCCTGGGACATGCATGAGTGGACGAGTGGGTTGGACTTTCCCTTAAGTCGTCCTGGGACATGCATGAGTGGACGAGTGGGTTGGACGAGTTTCCCTTTAGTCGTCCTGGGACATGCATGAGTGGACGATTGGGTTGGACGAGTTTCCCTTTAGTCGTCCTGGGACATGCATGAGTGGACGAGTGGGTTGGACGAGTTTCCCTTTAGTCGTCCTGGGACATGCATGAGTGGACGAGTGGGTTGGACTTTCCCTTTAGTCGTCCTGGGACATGCATGAGTGGACGATTGGGTTCGACGAGTTTCCCTTTAGTCGTCCTGGGACATGCATGAGTGGACGAGTGGGTTGGACTTTCCCTTTAGTCGTCCTGGGACATGCATGAGTGGACGAGTGGGTTGGACGAGTTTCCCTTTAGTCGTTCTGGGACAAGCATGAGTGGACGAGTGGGTTGGACTTTCCCTTTAGTCGTCCTGGGACATACATGAGTGGACGAGTGGGTTGGACTTTCCCTTTAGTCGTCCTGGGACATGCATGAGTGGACGAGTGGGTTGGACTTTCCCTTTAGTCGTCCTGGGACATGCATGAGTGGACGAGTGGGTTGGACTTTCCCTTTAGTCGTCCTGGGACATGCATGAGTGGACGAGTGGGTTGGACTTTACCTTTAGTCGTCCTGGGACATGCATGAGTGGACGAGTGGGTTGGACTTTCCCTTTAGTCGTCCTGGGACATGCATGAGTGGACGAGTGGGTTGGACTTTCCCTTTAGTCGTCCTGACGATAAACTGAGACAAATTGGTGAGTTTTTCTTCCAGATCTGAAGCTGAAGAGACGTCCTCCTCCAGGTGTCCTCAGACCAGAAGACTCGGTATGACCTTTAGACTCGGTATGACCTTTAGACTCTGTATGACCTTTAGACTCTGTATGACCTAGTCAGGCTGGTGACCCTCTGGTCAGGCTGGTGACCCTCTGCCTCAGCTTCCTTTTGATGACTTCTTTGTGTTTCAGACTTTCCTGAAGACCTTGAGTCGGACTCAGAAGAACCGGATCCAGAGAGAGACCGACTTTCTCCTGTGAGCCAGATGCCCTTCCACTTTACTTCTCATTTATTCCATCACACGGGTCCTTATTCGCTCCAAACGCTGCTCTTCTACATTGCCTGTCCAAAAACAGGCCACAGAAAAAAGGGTCTCAAGCTCTTGTGTGACCTTTGGTCAGTTCTCCAGTAGGAGCTCTTGTGTGACCTTTGGTCAGTTCTCCAGTAGGAGCTCTTGTGTGACCTTTGGTCAGTTCTCCAGTAGGAGCTCTTGTGTGACCTTTGGTCAGTTCTCCATTAGGAGCTCTTGTGTGACCTTTGGTCAGTTCTCCAGTAGGAGCTCTTGTTTAACCCAAAATGTTTCTGGAGTATTTTGGGCTCAATATTTGCACTTTTCAGAGTTTCAGCCGCGGAGTTTAAAAATCACATGAAGCTTAATCCAAACACTTCCACTGATACTTACAGCTGTTCATACTTACAGCTGTTCATACTTACAGCTGTTCATACTTACAGCTGTTCATACTTACAGCTGTTCATAACCGGAAAAGGTTTATTTCCAATTGTCCATTAACATAATAAGATAAGATGAGATCATCCTTTATTGTCCCACATGGGGAAATTTCATTGTTGCAACGCAGTAGATCCAGAGGAAAAGGACAGATCATTTACAGGAAGTTTAAAAAACACTTTCAGTAGAAGATCTATAAACAAAACCTCCCATAGACAAATAAATAAATACATCAATAATGGAGGAGGTGATTAAACTGTCCATAGGGACTTATACCTTAGACCTTGTCCTTAGCTCCTCCTTCTGTCCTTAGCTCCTCCTTCTGTCCTTAGCTCCTCCTTCTGTCCTTAGCTCCTTCTTCTGTCCTTAGCTCCTCCTTCTGTCCTTAGCTCCTCCTTCTGTCCTTAGCTCCTCCTTCTGCACGAAAAACTACAAAACCTCTCGAAAAAGTATAAACCTGGAGGAGTTCCACGTGAAGGAGAGAGACACACTCAGGAGGAGAACCGGTTCTTCAGGAGGAGAACCGGTTCTTCAGGAGGAGAACCGGTTCTTCAGGAGGAGAACCGGTTCTTCAGGAGGAGAACCGGTTCTTCAGGAGGAGAACCAGTTCTTCCAGGCAGATGAAGCACCGTTCCTAAAGCCCCAAAACAAACCAAACATGTATTTGTAGTGAATATAATGTGTATGTATATATATATATATATATATATATATATATATAATATGTGCAGAGTGGAGTCATCATCAGAACTGTGTCTGGTCCTTGCAGGTGTACAGAGTGTCTCGGCCTCAGACCTTCAGATCCTGCGGCTGTTTTTTGTTCTTTGTGCGGCGCTGGACTCAGTGCTCTCCCTCCTGCAGCGCCCCCTGCAGAGAGAACACAGGTACTGCACCCCGTCTTTCTCAACCGCTGAGTAATAAAGTCTTTTATTTATTTATTTTTCACTTTTCCCCCGATTCCAACAATCATCAAATTTAACTTTACTTCTGACAAAAGAAAGTGGTCCAGGACACGTGTGGTCCAGGACACATGTGGTCCAGGACACGTGTGGTCCAGGACACGTGTGGTCCAGGACACGTGTGGTCCAGGACACATGTGGTCCAGGACACGTGTGGTCCAGGACACGTGTGGTCCAGGGCACGTGTGGTCCAGGACACGTGTGGTCCAGGGCACCTGTGGTCCAGGGCACGTGTGGTCCAGGGCACATGTGGTCCAGGGCACCTGTGGTCCAGGGCACGTGTGCTCCAGGACACGTGTGGTCCAGGGCACGTGTGGTCCAGGACACATGTTGTCCAGGACACGTGTGGTCCAGGACACGTGTGGTCCAGGGCACGTGTGGTCCAGGACACATGTGGTCCAGGACACATGTGGTCCAGGGCACCTGTGGTCCAGGGCACGTGTGGTCCAGGGCACATGTGGTCCAGGACACATGTGGTCCAGGACACGTGTGGTCCAGGACACGTGTGGTCCAGGGCACGTGTGGTCCAGGACACGTGTGGTCCAGGACACGTGTGGTCCAGGACACGTGTGGTCCAGGGCACATGTGGTCCAGGGCACGTGTGGTCCAGGGCACGTGTGGTCCAGGACACGTGTGGTCCAGGGCACCTGTGGTCCAGGACACGTGTGGTCCAGGGCACGTGTGGTCCAGGACACGTGTGGTCCAGGACACGTGTGGTCCAGGGCACGTGTGGTCCAGGACACATGTTGTCCAGGACACGTGTGGTCCAGGACACGTGTGGTCCAGGACACGTGTGGTCCAGGGCACGTGTGGTCCAGGACACATGTGGTCCAGGACACATGTGGTCCAGGGCACCTGTGGTCCAGGGCACGTGTGGTCCAGGGCACATGTGGTCCAGGACACATGTGGTCCAGGACACGTGTGGTCCAGGACACGTGTGGTCCAGGGCACGTGTGGTCCAGGACACGTGTGGTCCAGGACACGTGTGGTCCAGGACACGTGTGGTCCAGGGCACATGTGGTCCAGGGCACGTGTGGTCCAGGGCACGTGTGGTCCAGGACACGTGTGGTCCAGGGCACCTGTGGTCCAGGACACGTGTGGTCCAGGGCACGTGTGGTCCAGGACACGTGTGGTCCAGGACACGTGTGGTCCAGGGCACGTGTGGTCCAGGACACGTGTGGTCCAGGACACGTGTGGTCCAGGGCACATGTGGTCCAGGGCACGTGTGGTCCAGGGCACGTGTGGTCCAGGGCACGTGTGGTCCAGGGCACCTGTGGTCCAGGACACGTGTGGTCCAGGACACGTGTGGTCCAGGACACGTGTGGTCCAGGGCACGTGTGGTCCAGGGCACATGTTGTCCAGGACACGTGTGGTCCAGGGCACATGTGGTCCAGGACACATGTGGTCCAGGACACGTGTGGTCCAGGACACGTGTGGTCCAGGGCACATGTGGTCCAGGGCACGTGTGGTCCAGGGCACGTGTGGTCCAGGACACGTGTGGTCCAGGGCACCTGTGGTCCAGGACACGTGTGGTCCAGGGCACGTGTGGTCCAGGACACGTGTGGTCCAGGACACGTGTGGTCCAGGGCACGTGTGGTCCAGGACACATGTTGTCCAGGACACGTGTGGTCCAGGACACGTGTGGTCCAGGACACGTGTGGTCCAGGGCACGTGTGGTCCAGGACACATGTGGTCCAGGACACATGTGGTCCAGGGCACCTGTGGTCCAGGGCACGTGTGGTCCAGGGCACATGTGGTCCAGGACACGTGTGGTCCAGGACACGTGTGGTCCAGGACACGTGTGGTCCAGGGCACGTGTGGTCCAGGACACGTGTGGTCCAGGACACGTGTGGTCCAGGACACGTGTGGTCCAGGGCACATGTGGTCCAGGACACGTGTGGTCCAGGGCACGTGTGGTCCAGGGCACGTGTGGTCCAGGACACATGTGGTCCAGGACACATGTGGTCCAGGGCACGTGTGGTCCAGGGCACGTGTGGTCCAGGACACGTGTGGTCCAGGGCACCTGTGGTCCAGGACACGTGTGGTCCAGGACACGTGTGGTCCAGGACACGTGTGGTCCAGGGCACGTGTGGTCCAGGGCACGTGTGGTCCAGGACACATGTGGTCCAGGGCACCTGTGGTCCAGGGCACGTGTGGTCCAGGGCACATGTGGTCCAGGACACGTGTGGTCCAGGACACGTGTGGTCCAGGACACGTGTGGTCCAGGGCACGTGTGGTCCAGGACACGTGTGGTCCAGGACACGTGTGGTCCAGGACACGTGTGGTCCAGGGCACATGTGGTCCAGGACACGTGTGGTCCAGGGCACGTGTGGTCCAGGGCACGTGTGGTCCAGGACACATGTGGTCCAGGACACATGTGGTCCAGGGCACGTGTGGTCCAGGGCACGTGTGGTCCAGGACACGTGTGGTCCAGGGCACCTGTGGTCCAGGACACGTGTGGTCCAGGACACGTGTGGTCCAGGACACGTGTGGTCCAGGGCACGTGTGGTCCAGGACACGTGTGGTCCAGGGAGGAGCAGTGGGGGCCGTGTAAAGCACATAAAGGAGGTGGAGGTGTTTGTTCTGATGATATAAATAGAATAGTTTGGTATAAAAGATGATTCTCTCTTTCAGACGATGTCGTGTGTGTTTTGTCGGGCTCTGGTTCCCATTCGCTCAGATTCATGTTTCGTCTGTGATGCTCCACTCACCCCTCAGCTCCGCCCCCAGAGCTCCCTGCACCTGTCTGTGAGTCCTGGTTTAGTCCTGGTTTAGACCTGGTTTAGACCTGGTTTAGACCTGGTTTAGACCTGGTTTAGACCTGGTTTAGACCTGGTTTAGACCTGGTTTAGACCTGGTTTAGTCCTGGTTTAGTCCTGCTTTAGTCCTGCTTTAGTCCTGCTTTAGTCCTGGTTTAGTCCTGGTTTAGTCCTGGTTTAGTCCTGCTTTAGTCCTGGTTTAGTCCTGGTTTAGTCCTGGTTTAATCCTGGTTTAGACCTGGTTTATACCTGGTTTAGTCCTGGTTTAGTCCTGATTTAGTCCTGGTTTGGATCTGGTTTAGTCCTGGTTTAGTCCTGGTTTAGTCCTGGTTTAGTCCTGCTTTAGTCCTGGTTTAGTCCTGGTTTAGTTCTGCTTTAGTCCTGGTTTAGTCCTGGTTTAGTCCTGGTTTAGTCCTGGTTTAGTTCTGCTTTAGTCCTGGTTTAGACCTGGTTTAGTCCTGGTTTAGTCCTGCTTTAGTCCTGGTTCAGACCTGGTTTAGATCTGGTTTAGTCCTGGTTTAGTCCTGGTTTAGTCCCGGTTTAGTCCTGGTTTAGTCCTGGTTTAGTCCTGGTTTAGTCCTGCTTTAGTCCTGATTTAGTCCTGGTTTAGTCCCGGTTTAGTCCTGGTTTAGTCCTGGTTTAGTCCTGGTTTAGTCCTGGTTTAGTCCTGCTTTAGTCCTGATTTAGTCCTGGTTTAGTCCTGCTTTAGTCCTGGTTTAGATCTGGTTTAGTCCTGGTTTAGTCCTGGTTTAGTCCCGGTTTAGTCCTGGTTTAGTCCTGGTTTAGTCCTGGTTTAGTCCTGCTTTAGTCCTGATTTAGTCCTGGTTTAGTCCTGCTTTAGTCCTGGTTCAGACCTGGTTTAGTCCTGGTTTAGACCTGGTGTAGTCCTGGTTTAGTCCTGCTTTAGTCCTGATTTAGTCCTGGTTCAGACCTGGTTTAGTCCTGGTTTAGTCCTGGTTTAGTCCTGGTTTAGTTCTGCTTTAGTCCTGGTTTAGTCCTGGTTTAGTCCTGGTTTAGTCCTGCTTTAGTCCTGGTTCAGACCTGGTTTAGATCTGGTTTAGTCCTGGTTTAGTCCTGGTTTAGTCCTGGTTTAGTTCTGCTTTAGTCCTGCTTTAGTCCTGGTTCAGACCTGGTTTAGATCTGCTTTAGTCCTGGTTTAGTCCTGGTTTAGTCCTGGTTTAGTTCTGCTTTAGTCCTGGTTTAGTCCTGGTTTAGTCCTGGTTTAGTTCTGCTTTAGTCCTGGTTTAGTCCTGGTTTAGTCCTGGTTTAGTCCTGCTTTAGTCCTGGTTCAGACCTGGTTTAGATCTGGTTTAGTCCTGGTTTAGTCCTGGTTTAGTCCTGGTTTAGTTCTGTCACATTCTCACTCTTTTGTTGGTTGCAGGCTCCAGTCTTGTGTCCATGCGGCGCTGTCAACTCTCCACTCGTCTCCAGCTGTGTCCTTTGTGAGAGGGAGATTGTCCCCTGTGGCAGACAGAGGGAGATTGTCCCCTGTGGCAGACAGAGGGAGATTGTCCCCTGTGGCAGACAGAGGGAGATTGTCCCCTGTGGCAGACAGAGGGAGATTGTCCCCTGTGGCAGACAGAGGGAGATTGTCCCCTGTGGCAGACAGAGGGAGATTGTCCCCTGTGGCAGACAGAGGGAGATTGTCCCCTGTGGCAGACAGAGGGAGATTGTCCCCTGTGGCAGACAGAGGGAGATTGTCCCCTGTGGCAGACAGAGGGAGATTGTCCCCTGTGGCAGACAGAGGGAGATTGTCCCCTGTAGAAGATGTGGAGCTTTCAGAGGCAGCACCGCCCTTTTCTGCTCTTACTGTGGCTTCAAAGCCCCGCCCACAGAAAGGCCTGCAGCCAATCAGGTCAGGAGAATGGAATAACGTCCAAATATTAAAGACAGCAGAGGCTACACAGCCGTCCAAATGTCCAAAAAGGTGAGGGAGGGGCAGGTCTGTGAGAGCAGGTGAGGGAGGGGCAGGTGAGGGAGGGGCAGGTGAGGGAGGGGCAGGTGAGGGAGGGGCAGGTGAGGGAAGGGCAGGTGAGGGAGGGGCAGGTGAGGGAGGGGCAGGTAAGGGAGGGGCAGGTGAGGGAAGGGCAGGTGAGGGAGGGGCAGGTGAGGGAGGGGCAGGTGAGGGAGGGGCAGGTGAGGGAGGGGCAGGTGAGGGAGGGGCAGGTGAGGGAGGGGCAGGTGAGGGAGGGGCAGGTGAGGGAGGGGCAGGTGAGGGAGGGGCAGGTGAGGGAGGGGCAGTCATGAAATGAGACATAAACAATGCTATTCCTTAACACACAGAGAACACAATTCAACTTAGAATATGAAACGACACAGAAACGTCAGACGTTTGTGTAGCATTCATGGGAGAAACCGCCGGGCCGGGTCACCCAGGCTGTTGTAAGTAGCCTGGTGACCCTCCTTGGTCTCACCACGTTTTTTCTCTTGCAGGTTGGTTTTATTACAAATTATGAAATAGGCGGGTCACATTCTCATTGGTCAGTTTCACATCAAGGCACTTGTCTTTTACAACAGTCGGTATTTTCCCTTAGAGATAAAGCATGGGTAATGTTTACCTAACTCCCCTGGGGTGCTACACCTCCTCCCTGGGGTGCTACACCTCCTCCCTGGGGTGTTACCCCCCCTCCCTAGGATAAACATTTTTTGCACCATCTTTACGACACCTTCACAAACAAATGCAGTTTGTCACATGCTGTTCTTCTCTTAGACTAATGATGCAGATAAAATATCACTATTATACAGATAAAATACATGACAGAAATATAATCATATATTCACATTTGATCACATTTCCCTCCTGTTTATCAAAGCATTAGTCTCCGTCTCATGCCAAACACATGACTCTTTTCACTTTTCAACATGTCTTTCATATTGTGTTAAAATGACACTTTTACACTTAAAAGGTTAAGCACATTTCTCAACATTGAACACACTCCTTTTCTCTCGGCCCACAACATGTCCACATGTCCACATGTCCAAATTACTGTCCTAAATGTTGAGTCTGATTGGTCAATCTCTGTAATTTGACAAACAGACAATTTATTCTGTCTATAATTTTGTGTGATGAGAAATATAGAAGTACAAGTGGAAAGCCCTTAAACCCTTAAAGCTGCTGCTCTGTCCCTGTGACTGCTCAGGGACGTCTCACTCCAATAACATCAGATACATCGTATCAGGTGCTGCTGGGACCAGAGCGTCCTCTAACCTCTCGACCTTGACCCTGCGGTATGGTTCTGATACATAGGCACAATGTCCCACAAGTGTCCCCACACCACCATACGTCCTCTCAGCACTGTGTCCCCACACCACCATACGTCCTCTCAGCACTGTGTCCACACCACCATACGTCCTCTCAGCACTGTGTCCCCACACCACCATACGTCCTCTCAGCACTGTGTCCACACCACCATACGTCCTCTCAGCACTGTGTCCCCACACCACCATACGTCCTCTCAGCACTGTGTCCCCACCACCATATGTCCTCTCAGCACTGTGTCCCCACATCACCATACGTCCTCTCAGCACTGTGTCCCCACATCACCATACGTCCTCTCAGCACTGTGTCCCCACACCACCATACGTCCTCTCAGCACTGTGTCCCCACACCACCATACGTCCTCTCAGCACTGTGTCCACACCACCATACGTCCTCTCAGCACTGTGTCCCCACACCACCATACGTCCTCTCAGCACTGTGTCCCCACCACCATACGTCCTCTCAGCACTGTGTCCCCACATCACCATACGTCCTCTCAGCACAGTGTCCCCGCCACCATACGTCCTCTCAGCACTGTGTCCCCACACCACCATACGTCCTTTCAGCACTGTGTCCCCACACCACCATACGTCCTCTCAGCACTGTGTCCCCACACCACCATACGTCCTCTCAGCACTGTGTCCACACCACCATACGTCCTCTCAGCACTGTGTCCCCACACCACCATACGTCCTCTCAGCACTGTGTCCCCACATCACCATACGTCCTCTCAGCACTGTGTCCCCACATCACCATACGTCCTCTCAGCACTGTGTCCCCACACCACCATACGTCCTCTCAGCACTGTGTCCATACCACCATACGTCCTCTCAGCACTGTGTCCACACCACCATACGTCCTCTCAGCACTGTGTCCACACCACCATACGTCCTCTCAGCACTGTGTCCACACCACCATACGTCCTCTCAGCACTGTGTCCCCACACCACCATACGTCCTCTCAGCACTGTGTCCCCACACCACCATACGTCCTCTCAGCACTGTGTCCCCACACCACCATATGTCCTCTCTTGGTTTCTTAAGAGACCTTCTTCCGCTGCTCGCTTCGGTCACACCTATGACACATATGAACTGGTACATTTCCCATCTCAATTCATCATCTCATTAACATTACATGTAGAGCCATTGTGTTTCTTCAGCTACTGTCATAGCAATTATACATATACATTTCATAATCTTTCACATCAAGTTGCTCACTTATTTTCTTCCCTCATGTTTCCTTTACCGGTATACACAGTTGTGACACACCAATATATGTTGATCTGTTGGAACATTGATTGGGCGAGATTACCTTTGCCTCTTTGCTGTCTCTTTTTTCACGTGTTACCGTTTGTCCGGTGCATAATATAGGTGTTCAGCACCAATATTATCGCCGTCACTGTGATGATGATGATAACTGTTGATTCTTTTAGCAGAGTATAATGCTTTGCGCACTGAAGCCTTTGTTTGTTGTCTCTGCACACAAAAACCACGTCCTGCGTCTGTTGCATATGGATCTGCCGCTGTGTTGTCTCTCAGTGTTCAGCCATTTCTCTCACTTTCCGATGAGAGCGATGCACCCATGTTCTCGTCCCTCCACTGGTGAGGACGACACGGTGTGGCGCCTTCCACTTTGGCTGTTCCACTTTGGCTCTCCTCTGTAAACACCACATCTCCAACACGATCTTGCTGCGGTGATAAACAAAGTCTTTTCGACAGTTCAATTTATTTCAAACAGTTTTCTTTTTTTTTAGTAATTATTGATTTGGAATGTTTGTTTACTCGTACATCCATCCCCATGTCTCAAACTTCTACATTTAAACAATGACTTTGGTCATCATGCTTTCCATCAATATTTCTGCATTTCATAAAGTTCAATAATCCAGATAGTTTACAAGATGTAATCAAGGAAGAGATGGAATTGCGTCTGTGGTTCCACTCCGCAATGTCACCTCAGTCACAGTTCAGTGGTCACATCCCTGGCTTATTTTCCCTGCCGTTAGCAAACAAACGAGCTATGTTCTGTGCAGCTGCCGCAACAACCGAAACGACCTGAAGCTCCGAGTTCTGCCTCAGAGGAATGTGAGGTAGTGGAAGGGCATCTGACTCTGGCTGTCTTCTGTTTCAGGCCCCTCCTCCTGCGTCAGTGAAGGCTCCGCCCACAACCGAGCAGAGCACTCAGACTGTAGGACTCTATTTCCCATCAGCCACTACTCTGAGCCTCAGACTGGACCTGAACCGGAATCTGGACCAGGACTTGGACCAGAGGAAACTGAGGCCAAGGAGCGGGAGCAGTCCTGGAAGAGGTCCATTTTACAATCTGGGTCCAGGTCTGGGTCCAAGTCTGGGTCCAAGTCTGGTCTAAGTCTGGTCTAAGTCTGGGTCCAAGTCTGGTCTAAGTCTGGTCTAAGTCTGGGTCCAAGTCTGGTCTAAGTCTGGGTCTAAGTCTGGGTCTAAGTCTGGGTCTAAGTCTGGGTCTAAGTCTGGGTCTAAGTCTGGTCTAAGTCTGGTCTAAGTCTGGTCTAAGTCTGGGTCTAAGTCTGGGTCTAAGTCTGGGTCTAAGTCTGGGTCTAAGTCTGGTCTAAGTCTGGGTCCAAGTCTGGTCTAAGTCTGGGTCTAAGTCTGGGTCTAAGTCTGGGTCTAAGTCTGGGTCTAAGTCTGGGTCTAAGTCTGGGACACAGGGGAAGAGGTGATAAGTGTTGACATAACTCTTGATCTTGTTTTATTGGGCGTGAGTGGAGCCGTCTCAAGTCCTGATTTGATCAGACTTTCAAAATGGCTGTGAAGGCCCCTGGGTGAGGGTGGAGATGAGAAGGCCCCTGGGTGAGGGTGGAGATGAGAAGGCCCTGGGTGAGGGTGGAGATGAGAAGGCCCTGGGTGAGGGTGGAGATGAGAAGGCCCCTGGGTGAGGGTGGAGATGAGAAGGCCCTGGGTGAGGGTGGAGATGAGAAGGCCCCTGGGTGAGGGTGGAAATGAGAAGGCCCCTGGGTGAGGGTGGAGATGAGAAGGCCCTGGGTGAGGGTGGAGATGAGAGGGCCCCTGGGTGAGGGTGGAAATGAGAAGTCCCCTGGGTGAGGGTGGAGATGAGAAGGCCCCTGGGTGAGGGTGGAGATGAGAAGGCCCTGGGTGAGGGTGGAGATGAGAGGAAGAGTGAGGAATCTGTAGTGGGAGTAGATGTCGCAGGGGGAATCCAGGGCTGCTCTGAAGGCAGGAGCGATGACAGGGGCGATGACAGGGGTGATGACAGGGCGATGACAGGGGCGATGACAGGGGCGATGACAGGGATGCTGTCGAGCCTGTCACCGAGGCCTTTTAAGATTGTTGTGGTGCTGGTGCTGATGAGTCCTTCACTGGAGGCGGTGGAGGTGAAGGTGGAGCAGCTGGAGCTGAATCCTCTGGAGGAGGTGGAGCTGTTGATGCTGAAACATTGTCTCAGTCTCTGATGGAGCAGGAATTCTTCTCTCCTCCTCTGCACCCTCACCCCTCCTCTGCACCCTCACTCCTCCTCTGCTCCCTCACTCCTCCTCTGCTCCCTCACTCCTCCTCTGCTCCCTCACTCCTCCTCTGCTCCCTCACTCCTCCTCTGCTCCCTCACTCCTCCTCTGCACCCTCACGCCTCCTCTGCACCCTCACTCCTCCTCTGCTCCCTCACTCCTCCTCTGCTCCCTCACTCCTCCTCTGCACCCTCACGCCTCCTCTGCTCCCTCACTCCTCCTCTGCTCCCTCACTCCTCCTCTGCTCCCTCACTCCTCCTCTGCACCCTCACGCCTCCTCTGCACCCTCACTCCTCCTCTGCTCCCTCACTCCTCCTCTGCTCCCTCACTCCTCCTCTGCTCCCTCACTCCTCCTCTGCTCCCTCACTCCTCCTCTGCTCCCTCACTCCTCCTCTGCACCCTCACGCCTCCTCTGCACCCTCACGCCTCCTCTGCTCCCTCACTCCTCCTCTGCTCCCTCACTCCTCCTCTGCTCCCTCACTCCTCCTCTGCTCCCTCACTCCTCCTCTGCACCCTCACGCCTCCTCTGCACCCTCACTCCTCCTCTGCTCCCTCACTCCTCCTCTGCTCCCTCACTCCTCCTCTGCTCCCTCACTCCTCCTCTGCTCCCTCACTCCTCCTCTGCTCCCTCACTCCTCCTCTGCACCCTCACGCCTCCTCTGCACCCTCACTCCTCCTCTGCTCCCTCACTCCTCCTCTGCTCCCTCACTCCTCCTCTGCTCCCTCACTCCTCCTCTGCTCCCTCACTCCTCCTCTGCTCCCTCACTCCTCCTCTGCTCCCTCACTCCTCCTCTGCACCCTCACTCCTCCTCTGCTCCCTCACTCCTCCTCTGCTCCCTCACTCCTCCTCTGCTCCCTCACTCCTCCTCTGCTCCCTCACTCCTCCTCTGCTCCCTCACTCCTCCTCTGCTCCCTCACTCCTCCTCTGCTCCCTCACTCCTCCTCTGCTCCCTCACTCCTCCTCTGCACCCTCACACCTCCTCTGCACCGTCACAGAGTCACTGCGGTTTGGATTGAAAGTAGCTCGGATGACACTGGAATTGTCCTTTTTCAGATTCTAAAGTCAAACTTGGTGCTTGAAGCTTATATTGAAGCTATGATATTTCCTCAGCGTTCACAAGAGTCTGTTCTTCTCCTGAACACGTCGCTACAACTGTAAAAAATGTTCTTCAAATCCTTGGTTTACTTAAAAAAGTCATAATTAAAAATGTTTGGAAGACAAAAGATCCTCCTCCCACGGATGGACGGGCGGACGCACTTCAATATGCAGATAGACTGTTCTCCTGTTGTTCTCTTGTTGTTCTCCTTTTGTTCTCCTGTTCTTCTCCTGTTTTTCTCCTATTGTTCTCCTGTTGTTCTCCTGTTGTTCTCCTGTTGTTCTCCTTTTGTTCTCCTGTTGTTCTCCTGTGTTTCTCCTGTTGTTCTCCTGTTGTTCTCTTGTGTTTCTCCTGTTGTTCTCCTGTTGTTCTCCTGTTGTTCTCTTGTGTTTCTCCTGTTGTTCTCCTGTTGTTCTCCTGTTGTTCTCCTGTGTTTCTCCTGTTGTTCTCCTGTTGTTGTTGTTGATGTTGTTGTTGTTGTTGTTCTCCTGTTGTTCTCCTGTTGTTCTCTTGTTGTTCTCCTGTGTTTCTCCTATTGTTCTCCTGTTGTTCTCCTTTTGTTCTCCTGTTGTTCTCCTGTGTTTCTCCTATTGTTCTCCTGTTGTTCTCCTGTTGTTCTCCTGTTGTTCTCCTGTTGTTCTCTTGTGTTTCTCCTGTTGTTCTCTTGTTGTTCTCTTGTTGTTCTCCTTTTGTTCTCCTGTTGTTCTCTTGTGTTTCTCCTGTTGTTCTCCTGTTGTTCTCCTGTTGTTCTCCTTTTGTTCTCCTGTTGTTCTCTTGTGTTTCTCCTGTTGTTCTCCTGTTGTTCTCCTGTTGTTCTCTTGTGTTTCTCCTGTTGTTCTCCAGTTGTTCTCCTGTTGTTCTCTTGTGTTTCTCCTGTTGTTCTCCTGTTGTTCTCCTGTTGTTCTCCTGTGTTTCTCCTGTTGTTCTCCTGTTGTTCTCCTGTTGTTGTTGTTGTTGTTGTTGTTGTTCTCCTGTGTTTCTCCTGTTGTTCTCCTGTTGTTCTCTTGTTGTTCTCCTGTGTTTCTCCTATTGTTCTCCTGTTGTTCTCCTTTTGTTCTCCTGTTGTTCTCCTGTGTTTCTCCTATTGTTCTCCTGTTGTTCTCCTGTTGTTCTCCTGTTGTTCTCCTTTTGTTCTCCTGTTGTTCTCCTGTGTTTCTCCTGTTGTTCTCCTGTTGTTCTCCTGTGTTTCTCCTATTGTTCTCCTGTTTTTCTCTTGTTGTTCTCTTGTTGTTCTCCTTTTGTTCTCCTGTTGTTCTCTTGTGTTTCTCCTGTTGTTCTCCTGTTGTTCTCCTGTTGTTCTCCTGTGTTTCTCCTGTTGTTCTCCTGTTGTTGTTGTTGATGTTGTTGTTGTTGTTGTTCTCCTGTGTTTCTCCTGTTGTTCTCCTGTTGTTCTCTTGTTGTTCTCCTGTGTTTCTCCTATTGTTCTCCTGTTGTTCTCCTTTTGTTCTCCTGTTGTTCTCCTGTGTTTCTCCTATTGTTCTCCTGTTGTTCTCCTGTTGTTCTCCTGTTGTTCTCCTGTGTTTCTCCTGTTTTTCTCTTGTTGTTCTCTTGTTGTTCTCCCTTTGTTCTCCTGTTGTTCTCTTGTGTTTCTCCTGTTGTTCTCCTGTTGTTCTCCTGTGTTTCTCCTGTTGTTCTCCTGTTGTTGTTGTTGATGTTGTTGTTGTTCTCCTGTGTTTCTCCTGTTGTTCTCCTGTTGTTCTCTTGTTGTTCTCCTGTGTTTCTCCTATTGTTCTCCTGTTGTTCTCCTTTTGTTCTCCTGTTGTTCTCCTGTGTTTCTCCTATTGTTCTCCTGTTGTTCTCCTGTTGTTCTCCTGTTGTTCTCCTGTGTTTCTCCTGTTTTTCTCTTGTTGTTCTCTTGTTGTTCTCCTGTTTTTCTCTTGTTGTTCTCTTGTTGTTCTCCTGTTGTTCTCCTTTTGTTCTCCTGTTGTTCTCTTGTGTTTCTCCTGTTGTTCTCCTGTTGTTCTCCTGTTGTTCTCTTGTGTTTCTCCTGTTGTTCTCCTGTTGTTCTCTTGTTGTTCTCCTGTGTTTCTCCTATTGTTCTCCTGTTGTTCTCCTTTTGTTCTCCTGTTGTTCTCCTGTGTTTCTCCTATTGTTCTCCTGTTGTTCTCCTGTTGTTCTCCTGTTGTTCTCCTGTTGTTCTCCTGTTGTTCTCCTGTGTTTCTCCTGTTTTTCTCTTGTTGTTCTCTTGTTGTTCTCCTTTTGTTCTCCTGTTGTTCTCTTGTGTTTCTCCTGTTGTTCTCCTGTTGTTCTCCTGTTGTTCTCCTGTGTTTCTCCTGTTGTTCTCCTGTTGTTGTTGTTGATGTTGTTGTTGTTGTTGTTCTCCTGTGTTTCTCCTGTTGTTCTCCTGTTGTTCTCCTGTGTTTCTCCTGTTGTTCTCCTGTTGTTGTTGTTGATGTTGTTGTTGTTGTTGTTCTCCTGTGTTTCTCCTGTTGTTCTCCTGTTGTTCTCTTGTTGTTCTCCTGTGTTTCTCCTATTGTTCTCCTGTTGTTCTCCTTTTGTTCTCCTGTTGTTCTCCTGTGTTTCTCCTATTGTTGTCCTGTTGTTCTCCTGTTGTTCTCCTGTTGTTCTCCTGTGTTTCTCCTATTGTTCTCCTGTTGTTCTCCTGTTGTTCTCCTGTGTTTCTCCTGTTTTTCTCTTGTTGTTCTCTTGTTGTTCTCCTATTGTTCTCCTATTGTTCTCCTGTTGTTCTCTTGTGTTTCTCCTGTTGTTCTCCTATTGTTCTCCTGTTGTTCTCTTGTGTTTCTCCTGTTGTTCTCCTGTTGTTCTCCTGTTGTTCTCTTGTGTTTCTCCTGTTGTTCTCCTGTTGTTCTCCTGTTGTTCTCCTGTGTTTCTCCTGTTGTTCTCCTGTTGTTGTTGTTGATGTTGTTGTTGTTGTTGTTCTCCTGTGTTTCTCCTATTGTTCTCCTGTTGTTCTCCTTTTGTTCTCCTGTTGTTCTCCTGTGTTTCTCCTATTGTTCTCCTGTTGTTCTCCTGTTGTTCTCCTGTTGTTCTCCTGTTGTTCTCCTGTTGTTCTCCTTTTGTTCTCCTGTTGTTCTCCTGTGTTTCTCCTATTGTTCTCCTGTTGTTCTCCTGTTGTTCTCCTGTTGTTCTCCTGTTGTTCTCCTGTTGTTCTCCTGTGTTTCTCCTGTTTTTCTCTTGTTGTTCTCTTGTTGTTCTCCTTTTGTTCTCCTGTTGTTCTCTTGTGTTTCTCCTGTTGTTCTCCTGTTGTTCTCCTGTTGTTCTCCTTTTGTTCTCCTGTTGTTCTCTTGTGTTTCTCCTGTTGTTCTCCTGTTGTTCTCCTGTTGTTCTCTTGTGTTTCTCCTGTTGTTCTCCTGTTGTTCTCCTGTTGTTCTCTTGTTGTTCTCCTGTGTTTCTCCTATTGTTCTCCTGTTGTTCTCCTTTTGTTCTCCTGTTGTTCTCCTGTGTTTCTCCTATTGTTCTCCTGTTGTTCTCCTGTTGTTCTCCTGTGTTTCTCCTATTGTTCTCCTGTTGTTTTCCTTTTGTTCTCCTGTTGTTCTCCTGTGTTTCTCCTGTTTTTCTCTTGTTGTTCTCTTGTTGTTCTCTTGTTGTTCTCCTTTTGTTCTCCTGTTGTTCTCTTGTGTTTCTCCTGTTGTTCTCCTGTTGTTCTCCTGTTGTTCTCCTTTTGTTCTCCTGTTGTTCTCTTGTGTTTCTCCTGTTGTTCTCCTGTTGTTCTCCTGTTGTTCTCTTGTGTTTCTCCTGTTGTTCTCCTGTTGTTCTCCTGTTGTTCTCTTGTTGTTCTCCTGTGTTTCTCCTATTGTTCTCCTGTTGTTCTCCTTTTGTTCTCCTGTTGTTCTCCTGTGTTTCTCCTATTGTTCTCCTGTTGTTCTCCTGTTGTTCTCCTGTGTTTCTCCTATTGTTCTCCTGTTGTTTTCCTTTTGTTCTCCTGTTGTTCTCCTGTGTTTCTCCTATTGTTCTCCTGTTGTTCTCCTTTTGTTCTCCTGTTGTTCTCCTGTGTTTCTCCTATTGTTCTCCTGTTGTTCTCCTGTTGTTCTCCTGTTGTTCTCCTGTGTTTCTCCTGTTTTTCTCTTGTTGTTCTCTTGTTGTTCTCCTATTGTTCTCCTGTTGTTCTCTTGTGTTTCTCCTGTTGTTCTCCTATTGTTCTCCTGTTGTTCTCTTGTGTTTCTCCTGTTGTTCTCCTGTTGTTCTCCTGTTGTTCTCTTGTGTTTCTCCTGTTGTTCTCCTGTTGTTCTCCTGTTGTTCTCCTGTGTTTCTCCTGTTGTTCTCCTGTTGTTGTTGTTGATGTTGTTGTTGTTGTTGTTCTCCTGTGTTTCTCCTGTTGTTCTCCTGTTGTTCTCTTGTTGTTCTCCTGTGTTTCTCCTATTGTTCTCCTGTTGTTCTCCTTTTGTTCTCCTGTTGTTCTCCTGTGTTTCTCCTATTGTTCTCCTGTTGTTCTCCTGTTGTTCTCCTGTGTTTCTCCTGTTGTTCTCCTGTTGTTCTCCTGTTGTTCTCCTTTTGTTCTCCTGTTGTTCTCTTGTGTTTCTCCTGTTGTTCTCCTGTTGTTCTCCTGTTGTTCTCTTGTGTTTCTCCTGTTGTTCTCCTGTTGTTCTCCTGTTGTTCTTCTGTGTTTCTCCTGTTGTTCTCCTGTTGTTGTTGTTGATGTTGTTGTTGTTCTCCTGTGTTTCTCCTGTTGTTCTCCTGTTGTTCTCTTGTTGTTCTCCTGTGTTTCTCCTATTGTTCTCCTGTTGTTCTCCTTTTGTTCTCCTGTTTTTCTCCTGTGTTTCTCCTATTGTTCTCCTGTTGTTCTCCTTTTGTTCTCCTGTTGTTCTCCTGTGTTTCTCCTATTGTTCTCCTGTTGTTCTCCTGTTGTTCTCCTGTTGTTCTCCTTTTGTTCTCCTGTTGTTCTCCTGTGTTTCTCCTGTTTTTCTCTTGTTGTTCTCTTGTTGTTCTCCTTTTGTTCTCCTGTTGTTCTCTTGTGTTTCTCCTGTTGTTCTCCTGTTGTTCTCCTGTTGTTCTCCTTTTGTTCTCCTGTTGTTCTCCTGTGTTTCTCCTGTTGTTCTCTTGTTGTTCTCCTGTGTTTCTCCTATTGTTCTCCTGTTGTTCTCCTTTTGTTCTCCTGTTGTTCTCCTGTGTTTCTCCTATTGTTCTCCTGTTGTTCTCCTGTTGTTCTCCTGTTGTTCTCCTGTGTTTCTCCTATTGTTCTCTTGTTGTTCTCCTGTGTTTTTCCTATTGTTCTCCTGTTGTTCTCCTGTGTTTCTCCTGTTGTTCTCTTGTTGTTCTCCTGTGTTTCTCCTATTGTTCTCCTGTTGTTCTCCTTTTGTTCTCTTGTTGTTCTCCTGTGTTTCTCCTATTGTTCTCCTGTTGTTCTCCTTTTGTTCTCCTGTTGTTCTCCTGTGTTTCTCCTATTGTTCTCCTGTTGTTCTCCTGTTGTTCTCCTGTTGTTCTCCTGTGTTTCTCCTATTGTTCTCTTGTTGTTCTCCTGTGTTTCTCCTATTGTTCTCCTGTTGTTCTCCTGTGTTTCTCCTGTTGTTCTCTTGTTGTTCTCCTGTGTTTCTCCTATTGTTCTACTGTTGTTCTCCTTTTGTTCTCTTGTTGTTCTCCTGTGTTTCTCCTATTGTTCTCCTGTTGTTCTCCTTTTGTTCTCCTGTTGTTCTCCTGTGTTTCTCCTGTTTTTCTCTTGTTGTTCTCTTGTTGTTCTCCTATTGTTCTCCTGTTGTTCTCTTGTGTTTCTCCTGTTGTTCTCCTATTGTTCTCCTGTTGTTCTCCTGTTGTTCTCTTGTGTTTCTCCTGTTGTTCTCCTGTTGTTCTCCTGTTGTTCTCCTGTGTTTCTCCTGTTGTTCTCCTGTTGTTGTTGTTGATGTTGTTGTTGTTGTTGTTCTCCTGTGTTTCTCCTGTTGTTCTCCTGTTGTTCTCTTGTTGTTCTCCTGTGTTTCTCCTATTGTTCTCCTGTTGTTCTCCTTTTGTTCTCCTGTTGTTCTCCTGTGTTTCTCCTATTGTTCTCCTGTTGTTCTCCTGTTGTTCTCCTGTTGTTCTCCTGTGTTTCTCCTGTTTTTCTCTTGTTGTTCTCTTGTTGTTCTCCCTTTGTTCTCCTGTTGTTCTCTTGTGTTTCTCCTGTTGTTCTCCTGTTGTTCTCCTGTTGTTCTCCTGTGTTTCTCCTGTTGTTCTCCTGTTGTTGTTGTTGATGTTGTTGTTGTTGTTGTTCTCCTGTGTTTCTCCTGTTGTTCTCCTGTTGTTCTCTTGTTGTTCTCCTGTGTTTCTCCTATTGTTCTCCTGTTGTTCTCCTTTTGTTCTCCTGTTGTTCTCCTGTGTTTCTCCTATTGTTCTCCTGTTGTTCTCCTGTTGTTCTCCTGTTGTTCTCCTGTGTTTCTCCTGTTTTTCTCTTGTTGTTCTCTTGTTGTTCTCCCTTTGTTCTCCTGTTGTTCTCTTGTGCTTCTCCTGTTGTTCTCCTGTTGTTCTCCTGTTGTTCTCCTGTGTTTCTCCTGTTGTTCTCCTGTTGTTGTTGTTGATGTTGTTGTTGTTGTTGTTGTTCTCCTGTGTTTCTCCTGTTGTTCTCCTGTTGTTCTCTTGTTGTTCTCCTGTGTTTCTCCTATTGTTCTCCTGTTGTTCTCCTTTTGTTCTCCTGTTGTTCTCCTGTGTTTCTCCTATTGTTCTCCTGTTGTTCTCCTGTTGTTCTCCTGTTGTTCTCCTGTTGTTCTCCTGTGTTTCTCCTGTTTTTCTCTTGTTGTTCTCCTGTTGTTCTCCTTTTGTTCTCCTGTTGTTCTCTTGTGTTTCTCCTGTTGTTCTCCTGTTGTTCTCCTGTTGTTCTCTTGTGTTTCTCCTGTTGTTCTCCTGTTGTTCTCCTGTTGTTCTCCTGTGTTTCTCCTGTTGTTCTCCTGTTGTTGTTGTTGATGTTGTTGTTGTTGTTGTTCTCCTGTGTTTCTCCTGTTGTTCTCCTGTTGTTCTCCTGTGTTTCTCCTATTGTTCTCCTGTTGTTCTCCTTTTGTTCTCCTGTTGTTCTCCTGTGTTTCTCCTATTGTTCTCCTGTTGTTCTCCTGTTGTTCTCCTGTTGTTCTCCTGTGTTTCTCCTATTGTTCTCCTGTTGTTCTCCTGTTGTTCTCCTGTTGTTCTCCTGTGTTTCTCCTGTTTTTCTCTTGTTGTTCTCCTATTGTTCTCCTGTTGTTCTCTTGTGTTTCTCCTGTTGTTCTCCTATTGTTCTCCTGTTGTTCTCTTGTGTTTCACCTGTTGTTCCCCTGTTGTTCTCCTGTTGTTCTCTTGTGTTTCTCCTGTTGTTCTCCTGTTGTTCTCCTGTTGTTCTCCTGTGTTTCTCCTGTTGTTCTCCTGTTGTTGTTGTTGATGTTGTTGTTGTTGTTGTTCTCCTGTGTTTCTCCTGTTGTTCTCCTGTTGTTCTCTTGTTGTTCTCCTGTGTTTCTCCTATTGTTCTCCTGTTGTTCTCCTTTTGTTCTCCTGTTGTTCTCCTGTGTTTCTCCTGTTGTTCTCCTGTGTTTCTCCTATTGTTCTCCTGTTGTTCTCCTGTTGTTCTCCTGTTGTTCTCCTGTTGTTCTCCTGTGTTTCTCCTGTTTTTCTCTTGTTGTTCTCTTGTTGTTCTCCTTTTGTTCTCCTGTTGTTCTCTTGTGTTTCTCCTGTTGTTCTCCTGTTGTTCTCCTGTTGTTCTCCTTTTGTTCTCCTGTTGTTCTCTTGTGTTTCTCCTGTTGTTCTCCTGTTGTTCTCCTGTTGTTCTCTTGTGTTTCTCCTGTTGTTCTCCTGTTGTTCTCCTGTTGTTCTCTTGTTGTTCTCCTGTGTTTCTCCTATTGTTCTCCTGTTGTTCTCCTTTTGTTCTCCTGTTGTTCTCCTGTGTTTCTCCTATTGTTCTCCTGTTGTTCTCCTGTTGTTCTCCTGTGTTTCTCCTATTGTTCTCCTGTTGTTCTCTTTTTGTTCTCCTGTTGTTCTCCTGTGTTTCTCCTATTGTTCTCCTGTTGTTCTCCTTTTGTTCTCCTGTTGTTCTCCTGTGTTTCTCCTATTGTTCTCCTGTTGTTCTCCTGTTGTTCTCCTGTTGTTCTCCTGTGTTTCTCCTGTTTTTCTCTTGTTGTTCTCTTGTTGTTCTCCTATTGTTCTCCTGTTGTTCTCTTGTGTTTCTCCTGTTGTTCTCCTATTGTTCTCCTGTTGTTCTCTTGTGTTTCTCCTGTTGTTCTCCTGTTGTTCTCCTGTTGTTCTCCTGTGTTTCTCCTGTTGTTCTCCTGTTGTTGTTGTTGATGTTGTTGTTGTTGTTGTTGTTCTCCTGTGTTTCTCCTGTTGTTCTCCTGTTGTTCTCTTGTTGTTCTCCTGTGTTTCTCCTATTGTTCTCCTGTTGTTCTCCTTTTGTTCTCCTGTTGTTCTCCTGTGTTTCTCCTATTGTTCTCCTGTTGTTCTCCTGTTGTTCTCCTGTTGTTCTCCTGTTGTTCTCCTGTTGTTCTCTTGTGTTTCTCCTGTTGTTCTCCTGTTGTTCTCCTGTTGTTCTCCTTTTGTTCTCCTGTTGTTCTCTTGTGTTTCTCCTGTTGTTCTCCTGTTGTTCTCCTGTTGTTCTCTTGTGTTTCTCCTGTTGTTCTCCTGTTGTTCTCCTGTTGTTCTCCTGTGTTTCTCCTGTTGTTCTCCTGTTGTTGTTGTTGATGTTGTTGTTGTTGTTGTTCTCCTGTGTTTCTCCTGTTGTTCTCCTGTTGTTCTCTTGTTGTTCTCCTGTGTTTCTCCTATTGTTCTCCTGTTGTTCTCCTTTTGTTCTCCTGTTGTTCTCCTGTGTTTCTCCTATTGTTCTCCTGTTGTTCTCCTGTTGTTCTCCTGTTGTTCTCCTTTTGTTCTCCTGTTGTTCTCCTGTGTTTCTCCTGTTTTTCTCTTGTTGTTCTCTTGTTGTTCTCCTTTTGTTCTCCTGTTGTTCTCTTGTGTTTCTCCTGTTGTTCTCCTGTTGTTCTCCTGTTGTTCTCCTGTGTTTCTCCTGTTGTTCTCTTGTTGTTCTCCTGTGTTTCTCCTATTGTTCTCCTGTTGTTCTCCTTTTGTTCTCCTGTTGTTCTCCTGTGTTTCTCCTATTGTTCTCCTGTTGTTCTCCTGTTGTTCTCCTGTTGTTCTCCTGTGTTTCTCCTATTGTTCTCCTGTTGTTCTCCTGTTGTTCTCCTGTGTTTCGCCTGTTGTTCTCTTGTTGTTCTCCTGTGTTTCTCCTGTTTTTCTCTTGTTGTTCTCTTGTTGTTCTCCTATTGTTCTCCTGTTGTTCTCTTGTGTTTCTCCTGTTGTTCTCCTATTGTTCTCCTGTTGTTCTCTTGTGTTTCACCTGTTGTTCTCCTGTTGTTCTCCTGTTGTTCTCTTGTGTTTCTCCTGTTGTTCTCCTGTTGTTCTCCTGTTGTTCTCCTGTGTTTCTCCTGTTGTTCTCCTGTTGTTGTTGTTGTTGATGTTGTTGTTGTTGTTGTTCTCTTGTGTTTCTCCTGTTGTTCTCCTGTTGTTCTCTTGTTGTTCTCCTGTGTTTCTCCTATTGTTCTCCTGTTGTTCTCCTTTTGTTCTCCTGTTGTTCTCCTGTGTTTCTCCTATTGTTCTCCTGTTGTTCTCCTGTTGTTCTCCTGTTGTTCTCCTGTGTTTCTCCTGTTTTTCTCTTGTTGTTCTCTTGTTGTTCTCCCTTTGTTCTCCTGTTGTTCTCTTGTGTTTCTCCTGTTGTTCTCCTGTTGTTCTCCTGTTGTTCTCCTGTGTTTCTCCTGTTGTTCTCCTGTTGTTGTTGTTGATGTTGTTGTTGTTGTTGTTCTCCTGTGTTTCTCCTGTTGTTCTCCTGTTGTTCTCTTGTTGTTCTCCTGTGTTTCTCCTATTGTTCTCCTGTTGTTCTCCTTTTGTTCTCCTGTTGTTCTCCTGTGTTTCTCCTATTGTTCTCCTGTTGTTCTCCTGTTGTTCTCCTGTTGTTCTCCTGTGTTTCTCCTGTTTTTCTCTTGTTGTTCTCTTGTTGTTCTCCCTTTGTTCTCCTGTTGTTCTCTTGTGTTTCTCCTGTTGTTCTCCTGTTGTTCTCTTGTGTTTCTCCTGTTGTTCTCCTGTTGTTCTCCTGTTGCTCTCCTGTGTTTCTCCTGTTGTTCTCCTGTTGTTGTTGTTGATGTTGTTGTTGTTGTTGTTCTCCTGTGTTTCTCCTGTTGTTCTCCTGTTGTTCTCTTGTTGTTCTCCTGTGTTTCTCCTATTGTTCTCCTGTTGTTCTCCTTTTGTTCTCCTGTTGTTCTCCTGTGTTTCTCCTATTGTTCTCCTGTTGTTCTCCTGTTGTTCTCCTGTTGTTCTCCTGTGTTTCTCCTGTTTTTCTCCTGTTGTTCTCCTGTTGTTGTTGTTGATGTTGTTGTTGTTGTTGTTCTCCTGTGTTTCTCCTGTTGTTCTCCTGTTGTTCTCTTGTTGTTCTCCTGTGTTTCTCCTATTGTTCTCCTGTTGTTCTCCTTTTGTTCTCTTGTTGTTCTCCTGTGTTTCTCCTATTGTTCTCCTGTTGTTCTCCTTTTGTTCTCCTGTTGTTCTCCTGTGTTTCTCCTATTGTTCTCCTGTTGTTCTCCTGTTGTTCTCCTGTTGTTCTCCTGTGTTTCTCCTGTTTTTCTCCTGTTGTTCTCCTGTTGTTGTTGTTGATGTTGTTGTTGTTGTTGTTCTCCTGTGTTTCTCCTGTTGTTCTCCTGTTGTTCTCTTGTTGTTCTCCTGTGTTTCTCCTATTGTTCTCCTGTTGTTCTCCTTTTGTTCTCCTGTTGTTCTCCTGTGTTTCTCCTATTGTTCTCCTGTTGTTCTCCTTTTGTTCTCCTGTTGTTCTCCTGTGTTTCTCCTGTTTTTCTCTTGTTGTTCTCTTGTTGTTCTCCTGTTGTTCTCCTTTTGTTCTCCTGTTGTTGTTGTTGATGTTGTTGTTGTTGTTGTTCTCCTGTGTTTCTCCTGTTGTTCTCCTGTTGTTCTCTTGTTGTTCTCCTGTGTTTCTCCTATTGTTCTCCTGTTGTTCTCCTTTTGTTCTCTTGTTGTTCTCCTGTGTTTCTCCTATTGTTCTCCTGTTGTTCTCCTTTTGTTCTCCTGTTGTTCTCCTGTGTTTCTCCTGTTTTTCTCTTGTTGTTCTCTTGTTGTTCTCCTGTTGTTCTCCTTTTGTTCTCTTGTTGTTCTCCTGTGTTTCTCCTATTGTTCTCCTGTTGTTCTCCTTTTGTTCTCCTGTTGTTCTCCTGTGTTTCTCCTATTGTTCTCCTGTTGTTCTCCTTTTGTTCTCCTGTTGTTCTCCTGTGTTTCTCCTGTTGTTCTCCTGTTGTTCTCCTGTTGTTCTCTTGTTGTTCTCCTGTGTTTCTCCTATTGTTCTCCTGTTGTTCTCCTTTTGTTCTCCTGTTGTTCTCCTGTGTTTCTCCTATTGTTCTCCTGTTGTTCTCCTGTTGTTCTCCTGTTGTTCTCCTGTGTTTCTCCTGTTTTTCTCTTGTTGTTCTCTTGTTGTTCTCCCTTTGTTCTCCTGTTGTTCTCTTGTGTTTCTCCTGTTGTTCTCCTGTTGTTCTCCTGTTGTTCTCCTGTGTTTCTCCTGTTGTTCTCCTGTTGTTGTTGTTGATGTTGTTGTTGTTGTTGTTCTCCTGTGTTTCTCCTGTTGTTCTCCTGTTGTTCTCTTGTTGTTCTCCTGTGTTTCTCCTATTGTTCTCCTGTTGTTCTCCTTTTGTTCTCCTGTTGTTCTCCTGTGTTTCTCCTATTGTTCTCCTGTTGTTCTCCTGTTGTTCTCCTGTTGTTCTCCTGTGTTTCTCCTGTTTTTCTCTTGTTGTTCTCTTGTTGTTCTCCCTTTGTTCTCCTGTTGTTCTCTTGTGTTTCTCCTGTTGTTCTCCTGTTGTTCTCCTGTTGTTCTCCTGTGTTTCTCCTGTTGTTCTCCTGTTGTTGTTGTTGATGTTGTTGTTGTTGTTGTTCTCCTGTGTTTCTCCTGTTGTTCTCCTGTTGTTCTCTTGTTGTTCTCCTGTGTTTCTCCTATTGTTCTCCTGTTGTTCTCCTTTTGTTCTCCTGTTGTTCTCCTGTGTTTCTCCTATTGTTCTCCTGTTGTTCTCCTGTTGTTCTCCTGTTGTTCTCCTGTGTTTCTCCTGTTTTTCTCCTGTTGTTCTCCTGTTGTTGTTGTTGATGTTGTTGTTGTTGTTGTTCTCCTGTGTTTCTCCTGTTGTTCTCCTGTTGTTCTCTTGTTGTTCTCCTGTGTTTCTCCTATTGTTCTCCTGTTGTTCTCCTTTTGTTCTCTTGTTGTTCTCCTGTGTTTCTCCTATTGTTCTCCTGTTGTTCTCCTTTTGTTCTCCTGTTGTTCTCCTGTGTTTCTCCTATTGTTCTCCTGTTGTTCTCCTGTTGTTCTCCTGTTGTTCTCCTGTGTTTCTCCTGTTTTTCTCCTGTTGTTCTCCTGTTGTTGTTGTTGATGTTGTTGTTGTTGTTGTTCTCCTGTGTTTCTCCTGTTGTTCTCCTGTTGTTCTCTTGTTGTTCTCCTGTGTTTCTCCTATTGTTCTCCTGTTGTTCTCCTTTTGTTCTCCTGTTGTTCTCCTGTGTTTCTCCTATTGTTCTCCTGTTGTTCTCCTTTTGTTCTCCTGTTGTTCTCCTGTGTTTCTCCTGTTTTTCTCTTGTTGTTCTCTTGTTGTTCTCCTGTTGTTCTCCTTTTGTTCTCCTGTTGTTGTTGTTGATGTTGTTGTTGTTGTTGTTCTCCTGTGTTTCTCCTGTTGTTCTCCTGTTGTTCTCTTGTTGTTCTCCTGTGTTTCTCCTATTGTTCTCCTGTTGTTCTCCTTTTGTTCTCTTGTTGTTCTCCTGTGTTTCTCCTATTGTTCTCCTGTTGTTCTCCTTTTGTTCTCCTGTTGTTGTTGTTGATGTTGTTGTTGTTGTTGTTCTCCTGTGTTTCTCCTGTTGTTCTCCTGTTGTTCTCTTGTTGTTCTCCTGTGTTTCTCCTATTGTTCTCCTGTTGTTCTCCTTTTGTTCTCCTGTTGTTCTCCTGTGTTTCTCCTGTTTTTCTCTTGTTGTTCTCTTGTTGTTCTCCTGTTGTTCTCCTTTTGTTCTCCTGTTGTTCTCTTGTGTTTCTCCTGTTGTTCTCCTGTTGTTCTCCTGTTGTTCTCTTGTGTTTCTCCTGTTGTTCTCCTGTTGTTCTCCTGTTGTTCTCCTGTGTTTCTCCTGTTGTTCTCCTGTTGTTGTTGTTGATGTTGTTGTTGTTGTTGTTCTCCTGTGTTTCTCCTGTTGTTCTCCTGTTGTTCTCTTGTTGTTCTCCTGTGTTTCTCCTATTGTTCTCCTGTTGTTCTCTTTTTGTTCTCCTGTTGTTCTCCTGTGTTTCTCCTATTGTTCTCCTGTTGTTCTCCTGTTGTTCTCCTGTTGTTCTCCTGTGTTTCTCCTATTGTTCTCCTGTTGTTCTCCTGTTGTTCTCCTGTTGTTCTCCTGTTGTTCTCCTGTTGTTCTCCTGTTGTTCTCCTGTGTTTCTCCTGTTTTTCTCTTGTTGTTCTCTTGTTGTTCTCCTATTGTTCTCCTGTTGTTCTCCTGTTGTTCTCCTGTGTTTCTCCTGTTGTTCTCCTGTTGTTGTTGTTGATGTTGTTGTTGTTGTTGTTCTCCTGTGTTTCTCCTGTTGTTCTCCTGTTGTTCTCTTGTTGTTCTCCTGTGTTTCTCCTATTGTTCTCCTGTTGTTCTCCTTTTGTTCTCCTGTTGTTCTCCTGTGTTTCTCCTATTGTTCTCCTGTTGTTCTCCTGTTGTTCTCCTGTTGTTCTCCTGTTGTTCTCCTGTGTTTCTCCTGTTTTTCTCCTGTTGTTGTTGTTGATGTTGTTGTTGTTGTTGTTCTCCTGTGTTTCTCCTGTTGTTCTCCTGTTGTTGTTGTTGATGTTGTTGTTGTTGTTGTTCTCCTGTGTTTCTCCTGTTGTTCTCCTGTTGTTCTCCTGTGTTTCTCCTGTTGTTCTCCTGTTGTTGTTGTTGTTGTTGTTCTCCTGTGTTTCTCCTGACGTTCTCCTGTTCTGCGTCAGGTTTCTGGAGGCAGCAGGTGGACCATGTTTGCGCTCATCTGAGGAGCCATGCCCAGAATAACGCCCCCTTCAGGACACTGCTGGGAGAGCCACGCCTCGGACGGGTTCGTCTCACACACAGAACCTCCTGATGCGTTTTAGAGAAGCCAGTTCTAACTCTGTTCTAACACTGTTCTAACACTGTTCTAACTCTGTTCTAACACTGTTCTAACTCTGTTCTAACTCTGTTCTAACACTGTTCTAACACTGTTCTAACTCTGTTCTAACACTGTTCTAACACTGTTCTAACACTGTTCTAACACTGTTCTAACTCTGTTCTAACACTGTTCTAACACTGTACTAACTCTGTTCTAACTCTGTTCTAACACTGTTCTAACTCTGTTCTAACACTGTTCTAACACTGTTCTAACTCTGTTCTAACACTGTTCTAACTCTGTTCTAACACTGTTCTAACACTGTTCTAACTCTGTTCTAACACTGTTCTAACTCTGTTCTAACTCTGTTCTAACACTGTTCTAACTCTGTTCTAACACTGTTCTAACACTGTTCTAACTCTGTTTTAACACTGTTCTAACACTGTTCTAACTCTGTTCTAACACTGTTCTAACACTGTTCTAACTCTGTTCTAACACTGTTCTAACACTGTTCTAACACTGTTGTAACACTGTTCTAACACTGTTCTAACTCTGTTCTAACACTGTTCTAACACTGTTCTTACTCTGTTCTAACTCTGTTCTAACACTGTTCTAACACTGTTCTAACTGTTCTAACACTGTTCTAACACTGTTCTAACACTGTTCTAACTCTGTTCTAACTCTGTTCTAACACTGTTCTAACACTGTTCTAACACTGTTCTAACTCTGTTCTAACTCTGTTCTAACACTGTTCTAACTCTGTTCTAACTCTGTTCTAACACTGTTCTAACACTGTTCTAACACTGTTCTAACTCTGTTCTAACTCTGTTCTAACTCTGTTCTAACACTGTTCTAACACTGTTCTAACTCTGTTCTAACTCTGTTCTAACACTGTTCTAACACTGTTCTAACTGTTCTAACACTGTTCTAACACTGTTCTAACACTGTTCTAACTCTGTTCTAACTCTGTTCTAACACTGTTCTAACACTGTTCTAACTCTGTTCTAACACTGTTCTAACACTGTTCTAACTCTGTTCTAACACTGTTCTAACACTGTTCTAACTCTGTTCTAACACTGTTCTAACTCTGTTCTAACTCTGTTCTAACACTGTTCTAACACTGTTCTAACACTGTTCTAACACTGTTCTAACTCTGTTCTAACTCTGTTCTAACTCTGTTCTAACACTGTTCTAACTCTGTTCTAACTCTGTTCTAACTCTGTTCTAACACTGTTCTAACACTTTTCTAACTCTGTTCTAACACTGTTCTAACACTGTTCTAACTCTGTTCTAACACTGTTCTAACTCTGTTCTAACACTGTTCTAACTCTGTTCTAACTCTGTTCTAACACTGTTCTAACACTGTTCTAACTCTGTTCTAACACTGTTCTAACACTGTTCTAACTCTGTTCTAACTCTGTTCTAACACTGTTCTAACTCTGTTCTAACACTGTTCTAACTCTGTTCTAACACTGTTCTAACACTGTTCTAACTCTGTTATAACACTGTTCTAACTCTCTTCTAACTCTGTTCTAACACTGTTCTAACTCTGTTCTAACTCTGTTCTAACTCTGTTCTAACACTGTTCTAACACTGTTCTAACACTGTTCTAACACTGTTCTAACTCTGTTCTAACACTGTTCTAACACTGTTGTAACACTGTTGTAACACTGTTCTAACACTGTTCTAACTCTGTTCTAACACTGTTCTAACACTGTTCTAACTCTCTAACTCTGTTCTAACACTGTTCTAACACTGTTCTAACTCTGTTCTAACACTGTTTTAACACTGTTCTAACTCTGTTCTAACTCTGTTCTAACTCTGTTCTAACTCTGTTCTAACACTGTTCTAACTCTGTTCTAACACTGTTCTAACCCTGTTCTAACTCTGTTCTAACTCTGTTCTAACACTGTTCTAACACTGTTCTAACTGTTCTAACACTGTTCTAACTCTGTTCTAACACTGTTCTAACTCTGTTCTAACACTGTTCTAACACTGTTCTAACACTGTTCTAACTCTGTTCTAACACTGTTCTAACTCTGTTCTAACACTGTTCTAACACTGTTCTAACACTGTTCTAACTCTGTTCTAACTCTGTTCTAACACTGTTCTAACACTGTTCTTACTCTGTTTTAACACTGTTCTAACTCTGTTTTAACACTGTTCTAACACTGTTCTAACTCTGTTCTAACACTGTTCTAACTCTGTTTTAACACTGTTCTAACACTGTTCTAACACTGTTCTAACACTACTGTTCTAACTCTGTTCTAACTCTGTTCTAACACTGTTCTAACACTGTTCTAACACTGTTCTAACACTGTTCTAACTCTGTTTTAACACTGTTCTAACACTGTTCTAACACTGTTCTAACACTACTGTTCTAACACTGTTCTAACGCTGTTCTAACACTGTTCTAACACTGTTCTAACTCTGTTTTAACACTGTTCTAACTCTGTTCTAACACTGTTTTAACACTGTTCTAACTCTGTTCTAACTCTGTTCTAACTCTGTTCTAACGCTGTTCTAAAGCTGTTCTAACACTGTTCTAACACTGTTCTAACACTGTTTTAACACTGTTCTAACACTGTTCTAACACTGTTTTAACACTGTTCTAACACTGTTCTAACTCTGTTCTAACACTGTTCTAGCACTGTTCTAACTCTGTTCTAACACTGTTCTAACACTGTTCTAACACTGTTCTAACTCTGTTCTAACTCTGTTCTAACACTGTTCTAACACTGTTCTAACTCTGTTCTAACACTGTTTTAACACTGTTCTAACACTGTTCTAACACTGTTTTAACACTGTTCTAACACTGTTCTAACTCTGTTCTAACACTGTTCTAACTCTGTTCTAACACTGTTCTAACACTGTTCTAACACTACTGTTCTAACACTGTTCTAACTCTGTTCTAACACTGTTCTAACTCTGTTCTAACACTGTTCTAACACTGTTCTAACACTGTTCTAACACTGTTCTAACTCTGTTCTAACTCTGTTCTAAAGCTGTTCTATTACTGTTCTAACTCTGTTCTAACACTGTTCTAACACTGTTCTAACACTGTTCTAACACTGTTCTAACTCTGTTCTAACTCTGTTCTAACACTGTTCTAACACTGTTCTAACACTGTTCTAACTCTGTTCTAACACTGTTCTAACACTGTTCTAACACTGTTCTAACACTGTTCTAACACTGTTCTAACTCTGTTCTAACACTGTTCTAACTCTGTTCTAACTCTGTTCTAACACTGTTCTAACACTGTTCTAACACTGTTCTAACTCTGTTCTAACACTACTGTTCTAACTCTGTTCTAACTCTGTTCTAACACTGTTCTAACACTGTTCTAACTCTGTTCTAACACTACTGTTCTAACTCTGTTCTAACTCTGTTCTAACACTACTGTTCTAACTCTGTTCTAACTCTGTTCTAACACTGTTCTAACTCTGTTTTAACTCTGTTCTAACACTGTTCCAACACTGTTCTAACACTGTTCTAACTCTGTTCTAACACTGTTCTAACACTACTGTTCTAACACTGTTCTAACTCTGTTCTAACACTACTGTTCTAACTCTGTTCTAACTCTGTTCTAACACTGTTCTAACTCTGTTTTAACTCTGTTCTAACACTGTTCCAACACTGTTCTAACACTGTTCTAACACTGTTCTAACACTGTTCCAACACTGTTCTAACACTGTTCCAACACTGTTCTAACACTGTTCCAACACTGTTCTAACACTGTTCTAACACTGTTCCAACACTGTTCTAACACTGTTCTAACACTGTTCTAACTCTGTTCTAACTCTGTTCTAACACTGTTCCAACACTGTTCTAACACTGTTCTAACACTGTTCTAACACTGTTCTAACACTGTTCTAACACTGTTCTAACTCTGTTCTAACTCTGTTCTAACACTGTTCTAACTCTGTTCTAACACTGTTCTAACTCTGTTCTAACACTGTTCTAACACTGTTCTAACACTGTTCTAACACTGTTCTAACTCTGTTCTAACTCTGTTCTAAAGCTGTTCTATTACTGTTCTAACTCTGTTCTAACACTGTTCTAACACTGTTCTAACACTGTTCTAACACTGTTCTAACTCTGTTCTAACTCTGTTCTAACACTGTTCTAACACTGTTCTAACACTGTTCTAACTCTGTTCTAACACTGTTCTAACACTGTTCTAACACTGTTCTAACACTGTTCTAACTCTGTTCTAACACTGTTCTAACTCTGTTCTAACTCTGTTCTAACACTGTTCTAACACTGTTCTAACACTGTTCTAACTCTGTTCTAACACTACTGTTCTAACTCTGTTCTAACTCTGTTCTAACACTGTTCTAACACTGTTCTAACTCTGTTCTAACACTGTTCTAACACTGTTCTAACACTGTTCTAACTCTGTTCTAACACTGTTCTAACACTACTGTTCTAACACTGTTCTAACTCTGTTCTAACACTGTTCTAACTCTGTTTTAACTCTGTTCTAACACTGTTCTAACTCTGTTCTAACTCTGTTCTAACACTACTGTTCTAACTCTGTTCTAACTCTGTTCTAACACTGTTCTAACTCTGTTTTAACTCTGTTCTAACACTGTTCCAACACTGTTCTAACACTGTTCTAACTCTGTTCTAACACTGTTCTAACACTACTGTTCTAACACTGTTCTAACTCTGTTCTAACACTACTGTTCTAACTCTGTTCTAACTCTGTTCTAACACTGTTCTAACTCTGTTTTAACTCTGTTCTAACACTGTTCCAACACTGTTCTAACACTGTTCTAACACCGTTCTAACACTGTTCCAACACTGTTCTAACACTGTTCCAACACTGTTCTAACACTGTTCCAACACTGTTCTAACACTGTTCTAACACTGTTCCAACACTGTTCTAACACTGTTCTAACACTGTTCTAACTCTGTTCTAACTCTGTTCTAACACTGTTCCAACACTGTTCTAACACTGTTCCAACACTGTTCTAACACTGTTCTAACACTGTTCTAACACTGTTCCAACACTGTTCCAACACTGTTCTAACACTGTTCTAACACTGTTCTAACACTGTTCTAACACTGTTCTAACACTGTTCTAACTCTGTTCTAACACTGTTCTAACTCTGTTCTAACTCTGTTCTAACTCTGTTCTAACACTGTTCTAACACTGTTCTAACACTGTTCTAACACTGTTCCAACACTGTTCCAACACTGTTCCAACACTGTTCCAACACTGTTCCAACACTGTTCCAACACTGTTCTAACACTGTTCCAACACTGTTCCAACACTGTTCTAACACTGTTCTAACACTGTTCTAACACTGTTCTAACTCTGTTCTAACTCTGTTCTAACACTGTTCTAACACTGTTCCAACACTGTTCTAACACTGTTCTAACACTGTTCCAACACTGTTCTAACACTGTTCTAAGACTGTTCTAACACTGTTCTAAGACTGTTCTAACACTGTTCTAACACTGTTCCAAGACTGTTCTAACTCTGTTCTAAGACTGTTCTAAGACTGTTCTAAGACTGTTCTAACACTGTTCTAAGACTGTTCTAAGACTGTTCTAACACTGTTCTAACACTGTTCTAACACTGTTCTAACACTGTTCTAACTCTGTTCTAACACTGTTCTAACTCTGTTCTAACTCTGTTCTAACACTGTTCTAACACTGTTCTAACACTGTTCTAACACTGTTCTAACACTGTTCTAACTCTGTTCTAACTCTGTTCTAACTCTGTTCTAACTCTGTTCTAACACTGTTCTAACACTGTTCTAACACTGTTCTAACACTGTTCTAACTCTGTTCTAACACTACTGTTCTAACTCTGTTCTAACTCTGTTCTAACACTGTTCTAACACTGTTCTAACTCTGTTCTAAAACTGTTCTAACTCTGTTCTAACTCTGTTCTAACACTGTTCTAACTCTGTTTTAACTCTGTTCTAACACTGTTCCAACACTGTTCTAACACTGTTCTAACTCTGTTCTAACACTGTTCTAACACTACTGTTCTAACACTGTTCTAACTCTGTTCTAACACTACTGTTCTAACACTGTTCTAACACTGTTCTAACACTACTGTTCTAACTCTGTTCTAACTCTGTTCTAACACTGTTCTAACTCTGTTTTAACTCTGTTCTAACACTGTTCCAACACTGTTCTAACACTGTTCTAACACTGTTCTAACACTGTTCCAACACTGTTCTAACACTGTTCCAACACTGTTCTAACACTGTTCCAACACTGTTCTAACACTGTTCTAACACTGTTCCAACACTGTTCTAACACTGTTCTAACACTGTTCTAACTCTGTTCTAACTCTGTTCCAACACTGTTCCAACACTGTTCTAACACTGTTCTAACACTGTTCTAACACTGTTCCAACACTGTTCCAACACTGTTCCAACACTGTTCCAACACTGTTCTAACACTGTTCCAACACTGTTCCAACACTGTTCTAACACTGTTCCAACACTGTTCTAACACTGTTCCAACACTGTTCCAACACTGTTCTAACACTGTTCTAACACTGTTCTAACTCTGTTCTAACACTGTTCTAACACTGTTCCAACACTGTTCTAACTCTGTTCCAACACTGTTCTAACACTGTTCTAACACTGTTCTAACACTGTTCTAACACTGTTCTAACACTGTTCCAACACTGTTCTAACACTGTTCTAACACTGTTCTAACACTGTTCCAACACTGTTCTAACACTGTTCTAACACTGTTCTAACACTGTTCTAACACTGTTCTAACACTGTTCTAACTCTGTTCTAACACTGTTCTAACTCTGTTCTAACTCTGTTCTAACTCTGTTCTAACACTGTTCTAACTCTGTTCTAACACTGTTCTAACTCTGTTCTAACACTGTTCTAACTCTGTTCCAACACTGTTCTAACACTGTTCTAACACTGTTCTAACACTGTTCTAACACTGTTCTAACACTGTTCTAACACTGTTCTAACTCTGTTCTAACACTGTTCTAACACTGTTCTAACTCTGTTCTAACACTGTTCTAACACTGTTCTAACTCTGTTCTAACACTGTTCTAACACTGTTCTAACTCTGTTCTAACACTGTTCTAACACTGTTCTAACTCTGTTCTAACACTGTTCTAACTCTGTTCTAACACTGTTCTAACGCTGTTCTAACTCTGTTCTAACTCTGTTCTAACACTGTTCTAACACTGTTCTAACTCTGTTCTAACACTGTTCTAACACTGTTCTAACACTGTTCTAACTCTGTTCTAACACTGTTCTAACACTGTTCTAACACTGTTCTAACTCTGTTCTAACACTGTTCTAACACTGTTCTAACACTGTTCTAACACTGTTCCAACACTGTTCTAACACTGTTCTAACACTGTTCTAACTCTGTTCTAACACTGTTCTAACACTGTTCTAACACTGTTCTAACTCTGTTCTAACACTGTTCTAACACTGTTCTAACACTGTTCTAACTCTGTTCTAACACTGTTCTAACTCTGTTCTAACACTGTTCTAACACTGTTCTAACACTGTTCTAACACTGTTCCAACACTGTTCTAACACTGTTCTAACACTGTTCTAACACTGTTCTAACTCTGTTCTAACACTGTTCTAACACTGTTCCAACACTGTTCTAACACTGTTCTAACACTGTTCTAACTCTGTTCTAACACTGTTCTAACACTGTTCTAACACTGTTCTAACACTGTTTTAACACTGTTCTAACACTGTTCTAACACAGCTGACTCTTATTGTTTGCTTTTCTCGTTCTAACAAGTTCTTAGGAGTTCTTATTGTTTATTTGCAGTTGGTCTCAGCTGTGGTTCAGGAGGATCCTCATGAGGTCGCACTGACCCTGAGTTTCTCTGTTGCCCCGCCTCCTGCGACCCCTGCTACCTCTGCGACCCCTGCGACCCCTGCGACCCCTGCGACCCCTGCTACCTCTGCGACCCCTGCGACCCCTGCGACCCCTGCTACCTCTGCGACCCCTGCGACCCCTGCCACCTGCGCTGTCAGACGAACACCTGCAGGGTTCACCACTGGGCTCCAGACTCTCAGCAGCGTCACAGAAGGAGCTGGACTTTCTGTTTTCAGCTGTGAAACATCAGAAAGAACCAAATAAACCTGTTTTTATCTTGGGTTTGAACCTGTCTCACATCATCAGGACTGTCTCACATCTTCAGGACTGTCTCACATCATCAGGACTGTCTCACATCTTCAGGACTGTCTCTCATCTTCAGGACCGTCTCTCATCTTCAGGACCGTCTCACATCTTCAGGACCGTCTCACATCTTCAGGACTGTCTCACATCATCAGGACTGTCTCACATCTTCAGGACTGTCTCTCATCTTCAGGACCGTCTCTCATCTTCAGGACCGTCTCTCATCTTCAGGACCGTCTCACATCTTCAGGACCGTTTCACATCTTCAGGACTGTCTCACATCTTCAGGACTGTCTCACATCTTCAGGACCGTCTCTCATCTTCAGGACTGTCTCACATCTTCAGGACTGTCTCACATCATCAGGACTGTCTCACATCTTCAGGACTGTCTCTCATCTTCAGGACCGTCTCTCATCTTCAGGACTGTCTCACATCATCAGGACTGTCTCACATCTTCAGGACTGTCTCACATCATCAGGACTGTCTCACATCTTCAGGACTGTCTCTCATCTTCAGGACCGTCTCACATCTTCAGGACCGTCTCACATCTTCAGGACTGTCTCACATCTTCAGGACCGTCTCACATCTTCAGGACTGTCTCACATCATCAGGACCGTCTCACATCTTCAGGACTGTCTCACATCTTCAGGACTGTCTCACATCTTCAGGACCGTCTCTCATCTTCAGGACTGTCTCACATCATCAGGACTGTCTCACATCTTCAGGACTGTCTCACATCTTCAGGACCGTCTCTCATCTTCAGGACCGTCTCACATCTTCAGGACCGTCTCACATCTTCAGGACTGTCTCACATCTTCAGGACTGTCTCACATCTTCAGGACTGTCTCACATCATCAGGACTGTCTCACATCTTCAGGACTGTTCCACATCTTCAGGACTGTCTCACATCTTCAGGACTGTCTCACATCTTCAGGACTGTCTCACATCTTCAGGACTGTCTCTCATCATCTTCAGGACTGTCTCACATCTTCAGGACTGTCTCACATCTTCAGGACTGTCTCTCATCATCTTCAGGACTGTCTCACATCATCAGGACTGTCTCACATCTTCAGGACTGTCTCTCATCTTCAGGACTGTCTCACATCTTCAGGACTGTCTCACATCTTCAGGACTGTTCCACATCTTCAGGACTGTCTCACATCTTCAGGACTGTCTCACATCATCAGGACTGTCTCACATCATCAGGACTGTCTCACATCTTCAGGACCGTCTCTCATCTTCAGGACCGTCTCTCATCTTCAGGACCGTCTCACATCTTCAGGACCGTCTCACATCTTCAGGACTGTCTCACATCATCAGGACTGTCTCACATCTTCAGGACTGTCTCTCATCTTCAGGACCGTCTCTCATCTTCAGGACCGTCTCACATCTTCAGGACCGTCTCACATCTTCAGGACTGTCTCACATCTTCAGGACTGTCTCACATCTTCAGGACCGTCTCTCATCTTCAGGACTGTCTCACATCATCAGGACTGTCTCACATCTTCAGGACTGTCTCACATCTTCAGGACCGTCTCTCATCTTCAGGACCGTCTCACATCTTCAGGACTGTCTCACATCATCAGGACTGTCTCACATCTTCAGGACTGTCTCACATCATCAGGACTGTCTCACATCTTCAGGACTGTCTCTCATCTTCAGGACCGTCTCACATCTTCAGGACCGTCTCACATCTTCAGGACTGTCTCACATCTTCAGGACCGTCTCACATCTTCAGGACTGTCTCACATCATCAGGACCGTCTCACATCTTCAGGACTGTCTCACATCATCAGGACTGTCTCACATCTTCAGGACTGTCTCACATCTTCAGGACCGTCTCTCATCTTCAGGACCGTCTCACATCTTCAGGACCGTCTCACATCTTCAGGACTGTCTCACATCTTCAGGACTGTCTCACATCTTCAGGACTGTCTCACATCATCAGGACTGTCTCACATCTTCAGGACTGTTCCACATCTTCAGGACTGTCTCACATCTTCAGGACTGTCTTACATCTTCAGGACTGTCTCACATCTTCAGGACTGTCTCTCATCATCTTCAGGACTGTCTCACATCTTCAGGACTGTCTCACATCTTCAGGACTGTCTCACATCATCAGGACTGTCTCACATCTTCAGGACTGTCTCTCATCTTCAGGACTGTCTCACATCTTCAGGACTGTTCCACATCTTCAGGACTGTCTCACATCTTCAGGACTGTCTCACATCTTCAGGACTGTCTCACATCTTCAGGACTGTCTCTCACCTTCAGGACTGTCTTCAGGACTGTCTCACATCTTCAGGACTGTCTCACATCTTCAGGACTGTCTCACATCTTCAGGACTGTCTCTCATCTTCAGGACTGTCTCTCATCTTCAGGACTGTCTCACATCTTCAGGACTGTCTCACATCTTCAGGACTGTCTCACATCTTCAGGACTGTCTCTCATCTTCAGGACTGTCTCACATCTTCAGGACTGTCTCACATCTTCAGGACTGTCTCTCACCTTCAGGACTGTCTTCAGGACTGTCTCACATCTTCAGGACTGTCTCACATCTTCAGGACTGTCTCACATCTTCAGGACTGTCTCACATCTTCAGGACTGTCTCACATCTTCAGGACTGTCTCATCTTCAGGACTGTCTCACATCTTCAGGACTGTCTCACATCTTCAGGACTGTCTCACATCTTCAGGACTGTCTCACATCTTCAGGACTGTCTCTCACCTTCAGGACTGTCTTCAGGACTGTCTCACATCTTCAGGACTGTCTCTCATCTTCAGGACTGTCTCACATCTTCAGGACTGTCTCACATCTTCAGGACTGTCTCATCTTCAGGACTGTCTCACATCTTCAGGACTGTCTCACATCTTCAGGACTGTCTCACATCTTCAGGACTGTCTCACATCTTCAGGACTGTCTCTCACCTTCAGGACTGTCTTCAGGACTGTCTCACATCTTCAGGACTGTCTCTCATCTTCAGGACTGTCTCACATCTTCAGGACTGTCTCACATCTTCAGGACTGTCTCTCACCTTCAGGACTGTCTTCAGGACTGTCTCACATCTTCAGGACTGTCTCACATCTTCAGGACTGTCTCTCACCTTCAGGACTGTCTCACATCTTCAGGACTGTCTCTCATCTTCAGGACTGTCTCACATCTTCAGGACTGTCTCACATCTTCAGGACTGTCTCTCACCTTCAGGACTGTCTTCAGGACTGTCTCACATCTGGTGCTTAGTTAGGCCTGTTTCCCTGACGACGTGAATCTGAAGGAACATCTGAAGACTCATGTAGAAGCTGGGACTGTGGACCTGTCGATTCTGAAGTCTCACAACTACTCGGACTGCAGACCATACAGCTGTTCAGAGTGTGGGAAGAACTTTAGATGGAAGTCAGATTTACGGACGCACATGATTACTCACTCAGCAGAGAAGCCATTTGAATGTTCAGAGTGTGGGAAGGAGTTTAAGCGGAAGGAACATTTACAGGAACATACGGGAGAGAAGCCACATACATGTACAGTGTGGGGGAAGTTTATAACAAAAAAAACGCTCAGGCGACACATGTTGAGTCACTTAAAGGAAAGAGAAAAGTTTTTCATAAAAGTTTGTCTTACCTAGCACCGAAGTACATCTCTGACCGGCCTCCTGCTGGTGCCAGAGTCAGGACTAAACATGGAGCGGCCTCCTGCTGGTGCCAGAGTCAGGACTAAACATGGAGCGGCCTCCTGCTGGTGCCAGAGTCAGGACTAAACATGGAGCGGCCTCCTGCTGGTGCCAGAGTCAGGACTAAACATGGAGCGGCCTCCTGCTGGTGCCAGAGTCAGGACTAAACATGGAGCGGCCTCCTGCTGGTGCCAGAGTCAGGACTAAACATGGAGCGGCCTCCTGCTGGTGCAAGAGTCAGGACTAAACATGGAGCGGCCTCCTGCTGGTGCCAGAGTCAGGACTAAACATGGAGCGGCCTCCTGCTGGTGCCAGAGTCAGGACTAAACATGGAGCGGCCTCCTGCTGGTGCCAGAGTCAGGACTAAACATGGAGCGGCCTCCTGCTGGTGCCAGAGTCAGGACTAAACATGGAGCGGCCTCCTGCTGGTGCCAGAGTCAGGACTAAACATGGAGCGGCCTCCTGCTGGTGCCAGAGTCAGGACTAAACATGGACCGGCCTCCTGCTGGTGCCAGAGTCAGGACTAAACATGGACCGGCCTCCTGCTGGTGCCAGAGTCAGGACTCTTCTCTTTCATGTCTTGATCTGTTTGTGATATTTATATATTTCTTGTTATGTGAAAAACTTTGAATTGTGTATAAATTGTGCTTTTCAAATAAAACTTGCCAAATATGATTTTGAGGCTAAAGAATTGTACTTTGTCCATTCTTTGTAATAGAAAAGTAAACTAACTGACATTTCTACTCTTGCTTATTTTTTGCCATGACTTAAAATCCTTAGGGTTTTGATGTGTCAGTTAAATATTTCAAGTGTGTAAAGGTCTTTCATTTTGCCTCCAGTCGCTAACATTGTGACCACGGAGCTTTTCAACGGGTCTATTAACAATCCACTTGGTTTACGAGCTCAGAACGGACAAACAAACAAACTATTTGTCTTTGACTCTTGTCTAAACAAGAGATTGTGGAAACTAACATTGTGTGTTTATCTTGGGACCATTAACCACATGTGGATTGAAGTGAACTCTTTTGAAGCAGCAGGATGAATGGAAACCAAACGGTGTTAACACAAACTTGTCGTTTGTTGAAGTAGATTGAGAGACCATCTCATTAAGGCTTTAGGTGAAAGGAATCAGGAGTCTAAAACATTCTGTATTTCTGGGATAGAGCCCCCAGCCGGATCTAATAATAGGTTTGACCTAGAAGCTTGCCACGTAGGAAACACACTACGGTTCATGACCTTGAAGCTTGCCACGTAGGAAACACACTACGGTTCATGACCTTGAAGCTTGCCACGTAGGAAACACACTACGGTTCATGACCTAGAAGCTTGCCACGTAGGAAACACACTACGGTTCATAACCGAGAAGCTTGCCACGTAGGAAACACACTACGGTTCATGACCTTGAAGCTTGCCACGTAGGAAACACACTACAGTTCATGACCTTGAAGCTTGCCACGTAGGAAACACACTACGGTTCATGACCTTGAAGCTTGCCACGTAGGAAACACACTACGGTTCATGACCTTGAAGCTTGCCACGTAGGAAACACACTACGGTTCATGACCTAGAAGCTTGCCACGTAGGAAACACACTACGGTTCATAACCGAGAAGCTTGCCACGTAGGAAACACACTACGGTTCATGACCTTGAAGCTTGCCACGTAGGAAACACACTACAGTTCATGACCTTGAAGCTTGCCACGTAGGAAACACACTACGGTTCATGACCTTGAAGCTTGCCACGTAGGAAACACACTACGGTTCATGACCTTGAAGCTTGCCACGTAGGAAACACACTACGGTTCATGACCTTGAAGCTTGCCACGTAGGAAACACACTACGGTTCATGACCTAGAAGCTTGCCACGTAGGAAACACACTACGGTTCATAACCGAGAAGCTTGCCACGTAGGAAACACACTACGGTTCATGACCTTGAAGCTTGCCACGTAGGAAACACACTACGGTTCATGACCTTGAAGCTTGCCACGTAGGAAACACACTACGGTTCATGACCTTGAAGCTTGCCACGTAGGAAACACACTACGGTTCATGACCTAGAAGCTTGCCACGTAGGAAACACACTACGGTTCATGACCTTGAAGCTTGCCACGTAGGAAACACACTACGGTTCATGACCTAGAAGCTTGCCACGTAGGAAACACACTACGGTTCATGACCTTGAAGCTTGCCACGTAGGAAACACACTACGGTTCATGACCTTGAAGCTTGCCACGTAGGAAACACACTACGGTTCATGACCTTGAAGCTTGCCACGTAGGAAACACACTACGGTTCATGACCTAGAAGCTTGCCACGTAGGAAACACACTACGGTTCATGACCTTGAAGCCACGTAGGAAACACACTACGGTTCATGACCTTGAAGCTTGCCACGTAGGAAACACACTACGGTTCATGACCTTGAAGCTTGCCACGTAGGAAACACACTACGGTTCATGATCTAGAAGCTTGCCACGTAGGAAACACACTACGGTTCATGACCTAGAAGCTTGCCACGTAGGAAACACACTACGGTTCATGACCTTGAAGCCACGTAGGAAACACACTACGGTTCATGACCTTGAAGCTTGCCACGTAGGAAACACACTACGGTTCATGACCTTGAAGCTTGCCACGTAGGAAACACACTACGGTTCATGATCTAGAAGCTTGCCACGTAGGAAACACACTACGGTTCATGACCTTGAAGCTTGCCACGTAGGAAACACACTACGGTTCATGACCTTGAAGCTTGCCACGTAGGAAACACACTACGGTTCATGACCTTGAAGCTTGCCACGTAGGAAACACACTACGGTTCATGACCTTGAAGCTTGCCACGTAGGAAACACACTACGGTTCATGACCTTGAAGCTTGCCACGTAGGAAACACACTACGGTTCATGACCTAGAAGCTTGCCACGTAGGAAACACACTACGGTTCATAACCGAGAAGCTTGCCACGTAGGAAACACACTACGGTTCATGACCTTGAAGCTTGCCACGTAGGAAACACACTACGGTTCATGACCTTGAAGCTTGCCACGTAGGAAACACACTACGGTTCATGACCTTGAAGCTTGCCACGTAGGAAACACACTACGGTTCATGATCTAGAAGCTTGCCACGTAGGAAACACACTACGGTTCATGACCTTGAAGCTTGCCACGTAGGAAACACACTACGGTTCATGACCTTGAAGCTTGCCACGTAGGAAACACACTACGGTTCATGACCTTGAAGCTTGCCACGTAGGAAACACACTACGGTTCATGACCTTGAAGCTTGCCACGTAGGAAACACACTACGGTTCATGACCTTGAAGCTTGCCACGTAGGAAACACACTACGGTTCATGACCTTGAAGCTTGCCACGTAGGAAACACACTATGGTTCTGAAGTTCTCCTTGAATTCCAACCACACTCTGTAATTAAGTATTGATTTAAAATGTTGTCAATTAAGTTGAAAGAGAAGTTAATATAACATATTTAAGCAGTTATTTGATAATATGGAAAAATAAGAAAATTATTCTGGACAGGAATTATTTTAATGATGATTAATTATAATTATATTAAAGGAACTATGTATATATATTATTAGTTTCCAAATCAGTGTTTCAACCAATTTGAAGGTGCCATAACATGCTTTTTCTCACGTTTCAGGCGGGAGGGGAGGGTGGGAGGGGGGGGAGAGGGGGGATGGTGACGCGGTCTTGCCCCACCGCCCGTCAGTTTGGAGATTGGAGGAAAGGAGATAGTCTGTACTAGAGCTAAACACTGCGGGAATCAATCAAAAAAACACTCTGGACATATATGAAGCACAAATAGCAATGTAAGAAGGTTAAAAGCTCTGAAAAGTCGATTTTGCATGTTATGGGACCTTTAAAGCAATTCTCGAAAATAAAATATGCGGTAAAATGGGCACCTGTTGTTCAAAAAATCGTTCAGCTAAAAAAGTAAATGGGGAGTAAAAATGTAATTCAAATAAATCTGAAAATAAAGGCTTGTGAAAATTTTTAAATAAGATTACAACTAAAAGTTCAGGAAAAAAAAGAAAATAACTTCAATGTGCAGAATCAGCTTGTTTCTTTAATTGTGCAAAGAAACAAGCTGAAAGGAAGAGAAAAATCCAAGACTAAAATTTAAAGAAACAGTTTGTTTGATTCAAAAGTGCAGAGGAAATCCTAATTCAGAATCAGAAAAAGGTTTATTGCCAATTAACAGAATTCACAACATAGGAACTTGTCCTGGTGATTTGGTGCAAATAAGACAACATATATAAATCAAAAAAAGAAACAATTTCAATCTGCTATGAAAGAAATAAATGAAAATGATCAACCAACAGACGGGCCAGACCAGTGCCGCTCCTAAAACCCTCTCTTTAGGAATGTACAGTAAATCTTTGAGGTGGACAGCACAGAAAAGAGCAACAGATTTATCTCACAAAGAAGGATAATAATAAATATAGCCGCAAGCGGCAATGATCGGCCCTCGCTACGCCGCCGCCACGCCGCAAGAGGAGGGGGCGCTAACGCGCCCCAATTGTCCTTTTATTACGCCTACTGCTGAATCTGTGACGCTGTCACATCTTCTCCCCTTTGTTTTACATCAAAAAGACATTTTATTTTGAATTCTTGGCAAAATGTGCGGCTTTGCCGCAGAGACACCGTGACTCTTTGAATAAAAATGTGAATAATGGTCCTGAAGATGAGTCTCACCAAATTTCAGGTTAATAGCTAAATAGCTAAAGCCCTGAGGGGGAGGAGTTTGTGAAAGTCTAAAGTGTAAACATATTCTGGCGATTTCCCCATTGGAATAACATGGAAGGTTTCGGTCATTGTTACGGCAACGCCATAACAATTATGACATGGGTCTCATTGACTTTTTTGATGGGGATTCTAAAATTTAGTTTTGTGTCAAATTTCATATAATTTCGCAAAACTAAAAATTTAACCTCCATATAAAATCTGTAGGGGGCGCTGTGGCTCCAAATTTATTTATTTCACCTCAAGTAGGTTTAGGGCAAAGAGTTTAACAACTGATTCTAATTTGACGCAATTCAGACTTTATCTGCGCAAACGGCAGAAATGTTAAATTTGGGAGATTTCGGAAATTCTTGCTACAGTTTGCGGCTTCGCCCAAACCCACAGAAACCGTGACAGGGTCAATGTCATTTGAATAACTTTTGATGTCCCACTCCTCAGTAGCATTTTCACCAAATTTCAGCTTTTTAGGGCCAACGCCCTGGGAGGAGTTCGTAAAAGTACGACGTTTGGAAAAACTCCGAAGTCATGTTTAGCCATTTTTGAAGCAATATGGCCGACATTTGGTTGGGCGGACGGCGTTGCCGTAATAATATTTTTTACTTCTCTTTTCACCATCTACCTCTGCGCCAAATTTCATGATTCTACGATCAGATTTTTTTTGGGTCATTTCCCATCTCTCAATGCATTTTTGGTACATTTGGGGGCGCTGACGCGCCAATCTTTTTAATTTTAGAAAAAGGAAATAGCCAGAATGTAGAGAGGCACGATTTTTAGAGGTTTGCAAATTTTTGTGACTTTTCGTCAATGTTCACTGGGTGAAAAATAGGGGGGTTGGTCCCGAGAAGAAGAAGAAAGAAGAAAGAATTAAAGCCGCAAGCGGCATCCAACGGCCCTCGTGGGCCGCCGGCCTTCCGACTCTGCGCTTTCGACTTGATAAAGATGGCGCCCTTATTGTGTTGAATAAAAAAAGAACTTGACAGACGGAGACACTTTGGACATGGCCAATCCAGTGCAAATCAACACAAGTGTCAGTCAAATGTGCTTCTCCGCCGCACAGAGACCGTAGCACTTGGAATATAAATATGGATAACTTTTGATGCTCCGCTTGTGTAGGTGATTTTTCCCAAAGTAAAGCTTGATCGGGCTATTGCCCACGGAGGAGTTTGTTAAAGTGTGAAGCGTAAATGTGAACATTTCAGAGATTTCGCTGTTTTCCCATTTGTGACAGTATATTTGCAGCTCCACGGCAGAGAGACCGTACCACGTAAAATCAAAATATGGATAACTTTTGATGCCACACTTGTGTAGATAATTTCCCCCAAATATGAGCTTGATCGGACAATCGCCCTAGGAGGAGTTTGTTAAAGTGTGAAGCGTAAAAATGTGGTGATTTGAGCAATTCTACGATTTTCCCATAAGGATAACATGGGATGTTTCTGTCATCGCTACGGTTACGCCGTACAAAATATGACTTTGGCTCTAATACTTTTATGATCAGGATGGCAAATTAGAATTTTGTTCAAAATATCATGTCATTTGGAAAAACTCTATTGTTTATAGGCCCTTTAACCCTTAAAGTTCCTCATGCGTCTCAACACTGCATAAGACTTACAGGACTTATTCATCAAGTAAAAAACATTTAGGGCAAAATGAGGTTGGCTATGCAATAGTCACTGAAGATGCTGTAGTTAAAACAGGCAAACTACAATCAAGTTACTCTGCAGCTGAATTAGTGGCATTAACAGAGGCGTGTAAATTAGCTGAAGGCAAAAGAGTAACAATTATAGAGAGCCAACATGCATATACTGCATGTCACACATTTTTAAGTTATTGGGCAAAATGAGGTATAATAACATCAACAGGAAAACCTGTGACACATCAAGAATTACTGCAGACATTATTACAAGCTATAATGTTGCCAAAGAAACTAGCAATCTGTAAATGCACAGCCCACACAAATGGCATTGATTCAGTTTCAAAAGACAACGCCTTTGTGGATCAACAAGCTAAATTAGCAGCAAAAAGACACCAAACAGAAATCTTACACACGAAATAAGATTACACAATAATGCTAGACATGTAAGAAAACGCACTGGAGACTGAAAAAGAATTGTGGACAAAAATCTGGACTCCCCAGGAACCTAAGAAAAGAAAAGTCAGGCTATTGATGATGATTTTTTAATTTGGACGATAAAAGTTCTTTTGCATTGAGTTCTTTGAGTTTCGTCTTTGAAGTGGGTTCTTTTTAAACAAAAATAAATAAAATAGTGTTCATGAATTTATTCCCCAGAAGTGCAAAAAAACAAAGTGCAAAAACAAACCGGTGCAGAAAAATAGATATATACAGATATTTACAGCAGCAGTCCAAATATCAAGATAGCAGTTGGCTGGCTCTGGATCTAGTGCGTGCGGTGCACACAGCTCCCTCCTGGAACACACTCTCCATTTGTAATGCAAGAAGGCCCTTCACCTCCTGCTGGACCCCCTGCTGGACCCCCTGCTGGACCCCCTGCTGGACCCCCTGCAGTTCACCTACAGAGCCAACAGGTCTGTGGATGACACCATCAACCTGGCTCTCCACTTCACCTGCAGCACCTGGACTCCCCGGGAACCTACACCACCTCCTGCTCTGCTCCAGGACAAGCTCTCCCAGCTCAACCTGCCTGACTCCACCTGCAGGGGGAGTCAGGCAGGTTGGAGGGGGGGAGTCAGGCAGGAGACCCCCCCCTCACCATCTCAGACTCCTCCATCTCCACTGTGGACTCCCTCCGCTTCCTCTGCACCACCATCACCAGGACCTCAAGTGGGAGGAGCCACCATCAGCTCCTCATGAAGAAGAACCAGCAGAGGATGTACTTCCTGCAGCAGCTGAGGAAAGACAAGCTGATGATGGAGCAGTTCTACACGGCCATCATCGAGTCCTCCATCACCTCCTCCATCACCTCCTCCATCACCTCCTCCATCACCTCCTCCATCACCTCCTCCATCACCTCCTCCATCACCTCCTCCATCACCTCCTCCATCACCTCCTCCATCACCGTGTGGTACGTTGGAGCCACAGCCAGGGACAAACTGAGACTACAGCGCCCTCTGCTGAGAAGGTGATCAGCTGCAGGACCTGTACATCTCCAGGGCTCTGGGACAATCACACGTCGGATCACAGCCGACCCTTCTCACCCTGGGGGGCCACTCAGAGTAGGATAAATATCTGAGTTCCCGGTCTTGGTTCGCAGATTGAGAATGACTCTTGGATGAGAGTCGAAACGTATCGTTTAAAAAAGTCCAGATGATACGACTGAATCTTTTTCTACATGGACCCCTCCTGGATGAATGAGGGATTACACCCACATGAGCCGATTTATATTTCTATGCTACAGATTTAAATTGCTTCTCTTTTTGACTTATATAAGTTGTTTTTATCATTGTTCATTGTTTTATGTTGCACCAAGACAAGTTCCTATGTTTGTGAATTCTGTTCAATGACAATAAAACTTTTCTGATTCTGATTCTTTGTTATTGCCTTTTGATCAGTAAACAGAAGTTTAATAAGTGGAAATATTTCAAACTCTTCACGTTTTACAAAGGTAGTAAAGTAATCTGATTACTTTTAGAAAGTAATCTGAGCAACACTGCTCTTCAGTGAGTCACTTCACTCACGTCGGTCACACACACAACACTTTGTCACAAACGTTTAGTGACTTATTATCCTTTGGAAAGTCTTTGAGCCACAAAAAAGACGTGGCTAAGATTCATAAAATATGACACAATTATGAATAATAAAGAGTGAGCTCGTGTGTGTCCCTCCCGCATCCTGCCCCCTACAGGCCAAAGTCTGTGTGTTCTAAACAGGCAGCTGTGAGGACGGCCGCGGGTCCTCGGGATGAGGACCCCTGTGTGATTAGCTCTGGAGCTAAAGAAGCTAATGGAGCTAACAGAGCTACTGAAGCTCAGTGTGAGACAAACAGCCCCGGGGACAGAGCCGTGAGACATGGCAGAAGTGAAGCTGAAGGAGGAGACGGAGCTGTGGGAGCCCCGGGGCCCCTGTGGCTCCTGGGGGCCCGCGGAGGAGCCCCGGGGCCCCTGTGGCTCCTGGGGGCCCGCGGAGGACACACACGGCTCGGGGTGAGTGCAGATGTGAGGCCGGGGAACAGAGCGAGCAGAGCGGCCACAGTCACAGCGGACACGGCCTGCTCTGACTCTGAGGACCGCGTGGGACAATCTGTGGTTGAACTCCTTAAACTTAGAACAAATATGTCCTAAAACGAGTCCATTTCAAAGGCTTCTCTGTGTTTGACTCTGAGACAAACACAAGTCTTTGTCTGAGACTCTTGTGTTTGACTCTGATTAGAAGAGTCAGAGGAGGAAAGTACGTTAACACCACATACTGTGAGACGGATGTGTTCAGGTGTCTGGTCCTCAGAGGTCAGAGGTCAGAGGTCTGGTCCTCAGAGGTCAGAGGTCTGGTCCTCAGAGGTCTGGTCCTCAGAGGTCTGGTCCTCCGAAGTCAGAGGTCTGGTCCTCAGAGGTCAGAGGTCTGGTCCTCAGAGGTCTGGTCCTCAGAGGTCTGGTCCTCAGAGGTCTGGTCCTCAGAGGTCAGAGGTCTGGTCCTCAGAGGTCTGGTCCTCAGAGGTCAGAGGTCTGGTCCTCAGAGGTCTGGTCCTCAGAGGTCAGGTCCTCAGAGGTCTGGTCCTCAGAGGTCTGGTCCTCAGAGGTCAGGTCCTCAGAGGTCTGGTCCTCAGAGGTCAGGTCCTCAGAGGTCAGGTCCTCAGAGGTCTGGTCCTCAGAGGTCTGGTCCTCAGAGGTCTGGTCCTCAAGGGGTCTGGTCCTCAGAGGTCTGGTCCTCAGAGGTCTGGTCCTCAGAGGTCTGGTCCTCAGAGGTCAGAGGTCTGGTCCTCAGAGGTCTGGTCCTCAGAGGTCAGGTCCTCAGAGGTCAGGTCCTCAGAGGTCAGGTCCTCAGAGGTCTGGTCCTCAGAGGTCTGGTCCTCAGAGGTCTGGTCCTCAGAGGTCAGGTCCTCAGAGGTCTGGTCCTCAGAGGTCTGGTCCTCAGAGGTCTGGTCCTCAGAGGTCAGGTCCTCAGAGGTCTGGTCCTCAGAGGTCTGGTCCTCAGAGGTCTGGTCCTCAGAGGTCTGGTCCTCAGAGGTCTGGTCCTCAGAGGTCTGGTCCTCAGAGGTCTGGTCCTCAGAGGTCTGGTCCTCAGAGGTCAGAGGTCTGGTCCTCAGAGGTCTGGTCCTCAGAGGTCAGAGGTCTGGTCCTCAGAGGTCTGGTCCTCAGAGGTCTGGTCCTCAGAGGTCAGGTCCTCAGAGGTCTGGTCCTCAGAGGTCTGGTCCTCAGAGGTCTGGTCCTCAAGGGGTCTGGTCCTCAAGAGGTCTGGTCCTCAGAGGTCTGGTCCTCAGAGGTCTGGTCCTCAGAGGTCAGAGGTCTGGTCCTCAGAGGTCTGGTCCTCAGAGGTCAGGTCCTCAGAGGTCAGGTCCTCAGAGGTCTGGTCCTCAGAGGTCTGGTCCTCAGAGGTCAGGTCCTCAGAGGTCTGGTCCTCAGAGGTCTGGTCCTCAGAGGTCAGGTCCTCAGAGGTCTGGTCCTCAGAGGTCTGGTCCTCAGAGGTCTGGTCCTCAGAGGTCTGGTCCTCAGAGGTCAGGTCCTCAGAGGTCTGGTCCTCAGAGGTCTGGTCCTCAGAGGTCTGGTCCTCAGAGGTCTGGTCCTCAGAGGTCTGGTCCTCAGAGGTCTGGTCCTCAGAGGTCAGGTCCTCAGAGGTCAGGTCCTCAGAGGTCAAATGCAAGTGAAGAGGGACACGACATCATATAAGATGAGCCTTTATTTGTCCACACACGTGTTGCAACACAGGTAGTAACAGAAGAAAAGAACAGATCACTTATAGGAAGCTTTAAAAAACACTCTTAATATAAAAAACTCTTATAAACAAACTCCTTTGGACATAACCTCTCATTCTTAATAAGGGAAGAAAAATGCAAGGATAAAATAAACCACAAATAGCTGGCATAAGACAAAATAATACTAATAATAATGTTAAAGTAAACACACTTATTTACATCAGTTATATGCACCTGAATATGACATTGCACATGAGTATGACAGTATTGCACATGGGTATGGCAGTATTGCACATGGGTATGTCAGTATTGCACATGGGTATGACAGTATTGCACATGGGTATGACAGTATTGCACATGGGTATGACAGTATTGCACATGGGTATGGCAGTATTGCACATGGGTATGACAGTATTGCACATGGGTATGACAGTATTGCACATGGGTATGACAGTATTGCACATGGGTATGACAGTATTGCACATGGGTATGATAGTATTGCACATGGGTATGACAGTATTGCACATGGGTATGTCAGTATTGCACATGGGTATGACAGTATTGCATATGTGTATGACAGTATTGCACATGGGTATGACAGTATTGCACATGGGTGTGACAGTATTGCATATGGGTGTGACAGTATTGCACATGGGTGTGACAGTATTGCACATGAGTATGACAGTATTGCACATGGGTATGGCAGTATTGCACATGAGTATGACAGTATTGCACATGGGTATGGCAGTATTGCACATGGGTATGTCAGTATTGCACATGGGTATGACAGTATTGCACATGGGTATGGCAGTATTGCACATGGGTATGACAGTATTGCACATGGGTATGACAGTATTGCACATGGGTATGACAGTATTGCACATGGGTATGACAGTATTGCACATGGGTATGATAGTATTGCACATGGGTATGACAGTATTGCACATGGGTATGTCAGTATTGCACATGGGTATGACAGTATTGCATATGTGTATGACAGTATTGCACATGGGTATGACAGTATTGCACATGGGTGTGACAGTATTGCATATGGGTGTGACAGTATTGCACATGGGTGTGACAGTATTGCACATGGGTATGACAGTATTGCATATGGGTATGGCAGTATTGCACATGGGTATGTCAGTATTGCACATGGGTATGACAGTATTGCACATGGGTATGACAGTATTGCATATGTGTATGACAGTATTGCACATGGGTGTGACAGTATTGCACATGGGTGTGACAGTATTGCACATGGGTGTGACAGTATTGCACATGGGTGTGACAGTATTGCACATGGGTATGACAGTATTGCACATGGGTGTGACAGTATTGCACATGGGTATGACAGTATTGCACATGGGTGTGACAGTATTGCACATGGGTGTGACAGTATTGCATATGGGTGTGACAGTATTGCACATGTGTATGACGGTATTGCACATGGGTATGACGGTATTGCACATGGGTGTGACAGTATTGCACATGGGTGTGACAGTATTGCACATGGGTATGACAGTATTGCATATGGGTATGGCAGTATTGCACATGGGTATGTCAGTATTGCACATGGGTATGACAGTATTGCACATGGGTGTGACAGTATTGCACATGGGTGTGACAGTATTGCACATGGGTGTGACAGTATTGCACATGGGTGTGACAGTATTGCACATGGGTGTGACAGTATTGCACATGGGTGTGACAGTATTGCACATGGGTGTGACAGTATTGCACATGGGTGTGACAGTATTGCACATGGGTGTGACAGTATTGCACATGGGTGTGACAGTATTGCACATGGTTATGGCAGTATTGCACATGGGTATGGCAGTATTGCACATGGGTATGGCAGTATTGCACATGGGTATGGCAGTATTGCACATGGGTATGACAGTATTGCACATGGGTATGACAGTATTGCACATAGTTATGACAGTATTGCACATGGGTATGACAGTATTGCACATGGGTGTGACAGTATTGCACATGGGTGTGACAGTATTGCACATGGTTATGGCAGTATTGCACATGGGTATGGCAGTATTGCACATGGGTATGGCAGTATTGCACATGGGTATGGCAGTATTGCACATGGGTATGACAGTATTGCACATGGGTATGACAGTATTGCACATAGTTATGACAGTATTGCACATGGGTATGACAGTATTGCACATGGGTATGACAGTATTGCACATGGGTACGTCAGTATTGCACATGGGTATGACAGTATTGCACACGGGTATGACAGTATTGCACATGGGTATGACAGTATTGCACATGAGTATGGCAGTATTGCACATAGGTATGGCAGTATTGCACATGGGTATGGCAGTATTGCACATGGGTATGACAGTATTGCACATGGGTATGACAGTATTGCACATAGGTATGGCAGTATTGCACATGGGTATGACAGTATTGCATATGTGTATAACAGTGTTTGTTGTAGTGTGACAGCAGCAGAAGGACAGACTGTGAAACGTCTCCTTCACACAGCGAGGGTGGATCAGTCACTCAAGCTGCTCTCCAGAGTGGACAGAGTGTCCTGCAGGGGACAGAGTGTCCTGCAGGGGGCGACACTCCAGCATAGATGTGGGTTTAGCCAGGACCCTTCTGTCCCCCACCTCCTGCACCGAGTCCAGAGGACAGCCCAGGACGGAGCTTTGTCCAGCTTCTTCCTCTCCTTCTGTGATGCTGCTGCTCCAGCAGACCACACCTACAGGAGCTGATGCACCACAGAGTCAGAGAAGGTCTTCAGGAGCGGCCCTGTCAGGAGCGGCCCTGTCACTCCCAAAAGACCTGAGTCTCCTCAGGAGGTGGAGCCCCTCTGGCTCTTCCTGTACAGTCTGTGTTATGAGTCCAGTTTGTGGTTCAGATGAACACCAGGTCCTTGTATGAGTCACTCTCTCAATGTCCCGTCCCTGGATGTTCACTGGTGAGGGGGGCGTGGCCTCTGTGGAAGTCCACCACCATCTCCTTGGTCTTCCCCGCGTTGATGAGGAGGTGGTTCCACAAAGTCCTGCTCCAGTCCTCTGTCCTCCACATCACCGTCTCACACTGCAGGTGTGCTGGGGGGATGGGTGAGTCCAGGGGGACTGTGTGCTGGGGGGATGGGTGAGTCCAGGGGGACTGTGTGCTGGGGGGATGGGTGAGTCCAGGGGGACTGTGTGCTGGGGGGATGGGTGAGTCCAGGGGGACTGTGTGCTGGGGGGATGGGTGAGTCCAGGGGGACTGTGTGCTGGGGGGATGGGTGAGTCCAGGGGGACTGTGGGCTGGGGGGATGGGTGAGTCCAGGGGGACTGTGTGCTGGGGGGATGGGTGAGTCCAGGGGGACTGTGGGCTGGGGGGATGGGTGAGTCCAGGTGAAGTGGGGAGCTGATGGTCCGGAGCAGAGAAGCGAAGAGGAACGGGTGTGGTCCATTGTCCAGGTGTGGAAGAGGGAGCATGCAGCTGTGCAGGGGGAGGGGTCTGTGCAGGGGGAGGGGTCTGTGCAGGGGGAGGGGTGGTGATTGACCAAATCTCAGGAAGTGGGAATTCAGTTTGTTCACCCACTGTAGGTCCCCCTCCGTCTGGACAGGGGGGACTTTGAAGCCTGAGACAGACATGAAGGTTCAAGATTCAACCTTCCGGCCGTTTATAATGGATTCTTGAGTCCCTGGAGAAGTCGACGCCCAGAGCCTTCTGATGCTGATCAGGTACACAAGGAGGAGAGAGAGTGAGTCAGGGACAATAGGAGGCTGATGGTCCATTAAAGGACTGATGGAAGACAAAGAGGTGTAAGTTTTTTTGAAACAAACAACTTTTTTCTTCAGGAGGGCCCGTCCGGTGGGCGGGGCATAGCACAGAATAGAATAAATATCTGAGTTCTCGGTCTAAATTCGCAGATTGACAATGACTCTTGGATCAGAGTCGAGATGAAACAACTGAACCTTTTTCTACAATCGTGACTCATTGTAGTTTATTGAAATATAAAGTGAAAAATGACTCGATCTGATGATAAACCACTTATGCAGAGAGGGTCGCGTCCCTTCGCCTTCGGGTGGGGGACATGTCTCTCACTGTAGAGGACCCGGCCTTCTTGGAGTCCTTGGGAGGGGAACTGGACAGTGCACTGACCGGGGACTCTGTTGTTCTACTGGGGGACTCCAACACCCACGTGGACAATGACAGTGACTCCTGGGGAGGGGAGGAGCTTCGATCTGAACCCGAGCGGTCAGTTATTGGACTTCTGTGCCACGGATTGTCCAGAACGAACACCATGTTCAAGCACAAGGTCCATCAGGTCACATGACACCAGGACACAGGCGGTCAATGATCCACTTTGTTATCGTGTTATCTGACCTCCGGCGGCGGAGAAGAGTGGGGCGGAGCTGTAGAGCACCACCTGGTGGTGAGTTAGATCCGCTGGTGGAGGAGGAAGCCGGGCAGACTTGGCAGACCCAAGTGCATTCTGGGGGTCTGTTGGGAACGTCTTGCCTCTGTCGGGAGGGAATTCACCTCGCACCTCCGGGAGAGCTCCTCCCATGTCCCGGGGGAGGCCGGGGACATTGAGTCCGAGTGGACCATGTTCACTGCTCGGAGCTGTGGTCACATGGTCCGGTGCCTGTCGTGGCGGCCCCAGAACCCGGTGGTGGACCCCGGAAGTAAGGGTCAGACTGAAGTAGAGGGTCTATTAGCTTTTTTTTTTTTAATTTCGGTTTTGACGTCTTGGACAAGCTCTGTCCTTGTCCGAGTCCACATGCAGACGAGAAAGTCCAAGTCCTGACGAGAACGTGTCATCCTCCTAACACTAGGTGGCGATATGCGTCGTTTCAGCGACTAATACAACCCCCATTCCAGTCTCATAGAAACAACTGTCATGTCGGAGATGTGAGTTCAGAGTGTAAGGTGTTCATAAAGCTCGCACAGGATAATGCGTCCTTTAAGGGGTGGGATCCGATGGCGTTGACAAGGAGCCTGACTGTAGCTGTGGGAGTGGTCAAGCATGCGAGTGTCCTTAGGGATGGCTCGCTGCTGGTTGTGTGCAAGGACGTGGCTCAGCAAAGGAAGGCGATTGAAGCTAAGTGTCTGGGTGGGAAGGACATTCTTGTGTCTGATGCTGTAAGAGGCACGGTCAGGGGAGTTATAGTAGGCGTCCCTACGACGACATCTGTGGATGACATAAAGGAGAATTTGACTGGAGCTAAGGTGGTGGATGCTAGGCGGTTGAAGATGACCCGGGATGGGGTAAGGTGTGACAGCCTGTCGATAATGATTAGATTTGAAGGTGGGATCCTGCCTCGTGTGGTGTGCGTTGGGTACATGCGCTATGGCGTACGCCCATATGTTCTGCCGCCCCTGCGTTGCTTCAAGTGCCAGCGCTTTGGGCATATTGCAGCGGTCTGTAGAGGGAAGCAGAAGTGTGGTAAATGTGCAGGAGACCACGAGTATGGGAAGTGTGACGACGGAGCAAAACTCAAGTGCTGTAACTGTGGGGGAGAGCATAGCTCTGCCTACGGGGGATGCGTGTTCAGCAAGAGGGCTGCGGAGGTGCAAAAAGTTAGAGCCTCTCAAGGCATATCCTACGCGGATGCGGTCAAGAAGGTGTCTGGTAGTCAGGTGACGGTGGATGCAGTGGGGGCTGCCAGTGCTGCTGGTGTCCTAGGCGACAGGGGAGGGGGCAGCGTTGCCCGCAGCCAGGGGGAGGTCCCCACTGGGATGCCCGTGAGTGTGGCTTCTACGGGCAGAGGCCCTGTGGGTGCGGAGGATGTACTGGTTGTGAAGAGGAAAGATTTCTTCCTCTTTATAGTGGAAGTGATTAACTGTACTGGGCAAACCAAGAAGAGATCCGAAAAGACTAAGATCATCGCTAAGGCTGCAGGGAAGTACTTTGGAGCTGGGGGCCCCGAGTGGACGGAGATAGAGGATGCGCTGCGGGAGGGCGCCCTGCCCCATTCTGGCAGTGGGAGTGGGGGGGCTCCCGATGCGCCGTCAGGTTCCGGGGGCTCATAATGGCGGTGGTTGTCTTGCAATGGAATGCGCGTAGTCTTCGTGCTAATGGCCAGGAATTTAAGCATTTTGTCTCTACCTTGTTGAACAAGCCTCACGTTATGTGCGTGCAGGAGACTTGGTTACGACCTAGGTGGGGTTTTGGGATACAAGGGTATGTGTGTGTTAGGAATGATAGGGAGCAGGGTAGAGGCGGAGGTGTGGCTGTGTTTGTCCGAGATGACCTAAATTACGTTGTTGTCAGTGTGAGTAAAGCGCCGGAGGCCCTGGCGGTGAGGGTCTGGCTGGGTGGTGAAGCTGTTACTGTGGTTAACCTTTATAATCCGTGTGGTGAGTTAACGCTAGAGTCCTTACATAGTATCGGTAAGGATGTTCGGGGAAAGGCCGTGTGGTGTGGGGATTTTAATGCGCATAGCGCTTTGTGGGGCGGTAGTGGTACCGATAGGTATGGGCAGGTGGTAGAGGGTTTTATCAATCAAAGGGAGTTGGTTTGTCTGAATGATGGGGGTGGGACCCGCTATGATATGGGGACCGGTGCGGAAAGTGCAATAGATCTTACACTTGTGTCCAAGGAGTTAGCTGGTGTTTGTAGTTGGGAGGTTCTTGGTAATCTTTCTTTTGGTAGCGATCACTATCTAGTCCGCACCGTGATTGGCTTTGGGAGCTGTGTGGTCAGGGGGACGAGGATCCAGAGGTGGCAGTTGGCAAGGGCGAACTGGGGGGCTTTCCTGAGGAAAGCTGATGATGGTTCTAGGGTTCTGCAGGAAGGAGGATTGACTCAGGTGGATGATCTCAATAGTGCAATTGTCTCGCTCATCACGCAGTCAGCGGTAGGCACGATTCCTAAGAGTGGTGGTAGTGGACATAGGAAGCGGGTGCCGTGGTGGACTGAAGCATGTGGTCATGCTGTTAGGGCGAGAAATGCGGCGTTTCGCCGGCTAAGGGTTGCCCACACTGAGGGTGCCCTCATTGACTACAAGAGGGCCCGCGCTGTTGTGCGGAAAACTGTGAGAACGGCCAAGAGTGCCTATTGGAGGCGGTATTGTTCCAAAATTGGGAGAGAAACGCGTCTCGGGGATGTTTGGGGGATGATTAAGCGGATGCATGGGGTTGAGCGCCGTCGTGGGACCCCGGTCCTAATACTGAATGGTGTTGAAGCAGTCAGCGACGTTGACAAAGCTGAACTGTTGGCCAGCACCTTTGTGTCGGTGCACAGCTCTGACAATCTCTCACCTGCGGAAAGGCACTACAGGGAGAGTACTTTGGCCCAGAATTCTGAGCTGATTGGGCACCAGCCTTCGACTCAAGATGACCTTGACCTTCCGTTTAGTTTGTTTGAGCTAAGGAGAGCACTTTCTAAGGCGAAACAGACAGCCCCGGGTAAAGATGAGGTGTGCTATGACATGCTCTCTCATTTGACTGATGACACGCTTGGGCTAGTCCTGGGTCTTTTCAACCGTGTTTGGGATTCAGGTTGTGTTCCATCTGCGTGGAAACAGTCTACGGTGGTGCCGGTTCTGAAGCCGGGTAGGCCAGCGTCTGACCCTTCAAGTTATAGGCCGATTGCCTTGACGTCGCAGCTCGGGAAAACGATGGAGCGCATGGTTACCGAGCGGTTGGATTACTTCTTGGAGAGTCAGGGTTTGCTTCCCGCGCACCAAAGTGGTTTCCGTAGGGGCAGGAACACCATGGATTCCGTGTTGTGTTTGGAATCTGATATCCAGCTGGCCAGGGCTCAGAAAGAAAAGGTTATTGCGGTGCTCTTTGATGTGGAGAAGGCGTACGATATGGTTTGGAAGGATGGGCTCCTCATTAAGCTGCGGAAGTGTGGTGTGAAGGGTAAACTGGGTCCGGAGCTTTCTGTCTGGCCGGCGTATCCAAACCAGAGTGGGCGCTGCTTACTCTGGGGTCTATGGGGTGGAGAATGGGATCCCGCAGGGGAGTGTGTGTAGCCCTATCTTGTTCAATGTTATGATTAAGGACATCTTTGACGACGTGGATGGGTCTGTTGGGAGGAGCCTTTATGCTGACGATGGCGCTCTATGGGTGAGAGGGAGGAATCTCCGGTTTTACGAGGCGAAACTGCAAAGGGCAATACAGCAGGTGGAGCAGTGGACCCTGAAGTGGGGGTTTAAACTGTCCGTACGGAAGTCTCAAGTGATCTGTTTCTTCAATGGACATAGGGACGTCTCCCTTCGACTGCATGGGCAGGTGCTCGAACAGGTCAGGGAGGTGAGGTTCTTGGGGGTCACCTTTGACGAGAGGCTTAGTTGGCGTCGGCACATTGATGAGGTCAGTGGTAAATGCAAAAGGGTGAATAACTTGCTTCGTTGTCTATCCGGCCAGGACTGGGGGGCCAGCAGAAGGTCGCTCCTGGGTATTTATCGGGCCGTCATGAGGGCGGCTATTGATTATGGCTGTATAGCCTACATGTCTGCGGCTGAGACTAACTTAAAGAAGCTTGATGTGGAGCAAGCCCAGGCCTTGCGCATCTGCTGTAGGGCTTTTAGGACCTCCCCTGTCTCGGCGCTGCAGGTTGAGTTGGGGGAATTGCCGTTACGGCTCCGGAGGCTAGAACTTCTGTTGGCTTACTGGGTGAATGTGCAAGGTCATACGAGCTCTCACCCGGTGAGGGACTTTCTCAGGGTTGATGGGGGGCAGAGTGAGGCTGGCGGTATGATTTTCAGCCAGGTAGGAAATGCGAAGGCGCGGCTTGCGGGGGTTGGTGATCTGCGTGTGAGCCCGTCGGTGGCTTTGTCTGCTATAGCTCCGTGGAAGTTTGTCCCGGCTCCTGTTGATGTTAGCTTGCATGGCAAGCTTAGAGGAGTCGCTGGGAGGGCACCGCAGTTTGCCGTTCAAGCGCTCATCGATAAGCACTCAGGTGATGTGTTTATTTATACCGACGGGTCTAGGGATCCTGAGAGTGGGCGTACTGGCGCCGCTTATTTTGTGCCTGACCTGGGGCTAGCGGTCAAGAAGAGGTTGACAGATCGCCTTTCTGTTTTCACGTCGGAACTTATAGCGATACGGTTGGCGTTGGAATGGGCGGAATCTGCTTTGCAGTGTTGCGGCATTGTGGTGGCCTCTGACAGCCTTTCTGCATTGCAAAGCATTAAATCTGGGAAATCGGATTGCAGACAGGATGTGTTGAATGGCATCTTCTGTCTGATGCTCTCCCTGTCCAGGAAGGATGTGAGGGTTTCCTTCATTTGGGTCCCTGCGCATGTGGGGGTGGATGGTAACGAAATGGCTGATGCACTGGCTAAACGTTCCCTTCGGCGGCCATCAATTGATGTGGCGGTTGAGTTAAGCAAATCTGAAATCAAGCCTGTTATCAAGAGTCATGTGGTCGGCCTTTGGCAGGAATTTTGGAGCCACTGTGTTACTGGACGGCATCTCTATCACATACAGGGTAGTGTGGGTCCTTGCGGGTCTGTGGGCAGGAACGCGTGGGAGGAAAGGGCCTTCGCCCGCATGAGGATTGGCCATACTGGACTCAATTGGTCACTGAGTAGGATAGGCAAACATCCGACCGGTCTGTGTGGTCACTGTCGGGTGCCAGAGACTGTCGAGCATGTGCTGATTTGCTGTGAGGCTTATGATAGGGAAAGGGCCGGGTTGGCCTTGTGGTTTCGGAATAATGGGCGGGAGTTCAATCTGCGGAACGTTCTGGCGATTCAGTCACAGGGTTTGTGTCAGGCTGTGGTTGCTTACTTATGTAGCACAGGGCTGGGTAAACGTTTATAGAGGTGGGGGGTGTTGGAGACTGAGCCGAGGATGAGGAGCAAGAGGATGTTCTAACGCGCTTGGACTTCATGGGCCTAGAAACGCCAAAGTGATGGAAGAAGGACTTCTAAGGGATAAAACGACAAAGACGTCCCATGACCTCATGGGCTTTGTAAAACAACAAAGACGTCCCATGATCTCATGGGCTTTGTACTTCCAAAGCACCGAACGTCAAAGAGGGCGAGGAAGGTGAAGAAGAGTCTCCCTGGAATAAAGCCGGTTGGTCTCTGACACAACAACTATTCTAGTCACAAAAACACATCATGACCTCATGGGCTTTGTAACGCCAAAGCGATGGGAGGAGTACTTTTACGGACTACGACAGAGTCTGAGGACTACGAAACGTCTGAGGAATAAAGTCTGGCGGTAATGCAACACTCGGATGCCAACCGCCATAAAACAACAACAACAACAACATGTCGTACAGCTTTGTTCATCTCGTATGTAACGTCCGCGTTAGTTATTGTGCAGATAAAGTGCAGTGTGAGTGAAGGTGGTTTTTTTCCGGGGTCATAGATCGTCGTGGGTCATAGGTCAGCGTGGGTCGTCATAGGTCAGCGTGGGTCGTCATAGGTCAGCGTGGGTCGTCGTGGGTCATAGGTCAGCGTGGGTCGTCGTGGGTCATAGGTCAGCGTGGGTCATAGGTCGTCGTGAGTCATAAGTCAGCGTGGGTCGTCGTGGGTCATAGGTCAGCGTGGGTCATAGGTCGTCGTGAGTCATAAGTCAGCGTGGGTCGTCGTGGGTCATAGGTCGTCGTGAGTCATAAGTCAGCGTGGGTCGTCGTGGGTCATAGGTCGTCGTGGGTCATAGGTCAGCGTGGGTCATAGGTCAGCGTGGGTCGTGGACCATTCGCTCAGGCCAGTAGACTCCTGACCGTGGTACAGAGGCTGAGCATAATACTTGTTGCAACATGATTTTATTTGGGATTCAGGAAACAGAATGCAGGACGTACGGCGCAGCAGCGGCGTCAGACGCACGCGCAGCACACTCTGGTTACCCACAATGCCCCCCTCTCTCTCTTAGGGACCAGCCAGGCTGGTAACACTTGTCTAGTCTCAGTGCGATTACGCAACCGCACAATGTTTCTATCGGAGATTTTGAACGCCAATTTCTATCAGAGTAAAGTGTTTACACGAAGATGTCTGATTGTACCGGATCAAAGCAACTATTCCTTTTTTTAGTTTGCATGTAAAACCACTGACTAAGTTATGACTGTATTTTGAGTCGTTTGTACAGCCAGATGGTGCCCATGTGACGTCGCCATCTAGTTGTGTAACTGTGTCATTACAAGTATTAAACAAGGCAAATGTCACGTGCCAGTTACAGGACAAAATGTCTTCACTCTGTTGATCGTGACCATGAACATCACATGGTTTAATGTTCCTAACGCTGTTGTTGTTTGTGTCCAGTGTGGAGCCCGCCCACCTGAAAGAGGAGGAGCCAGAGCTGTGCATCAAGCAGGAGCCGCAAGAGTTTCCTCTTCACATGGTCAGTGTGAAAAGTGAAGAGGATGAAGACAAGTCCTCTGTGCTTCATCAAAGAGCAACTGAGGAGAACAGAGAGGAAACTAATGTGACAGAAGCAGGCTGCAGCTCAGATCCACTCACACAGTTCCACTCAGATAGTGAGGAGCACACTGACAGCTCTGAAGACACCGAGCACTCAGAAGACTATAGTCAACAACAGGCCCACAGCAAGAGGAGCTACGCCATGGTTCCTCCTGACCACACACCATACAGCTGCTCAGGCCAAAGACCATACTGCTGCTCAGAGTGTGGCAAGAGCTTTAGGAAGAAGTCACAATTAAGGGATCACAAGTTCAATCACTCAGGAGAGAAGCCTCACAAATGTCCAGAGTGTGGGAAGAAGTTTACAAGAAAATCTGACCTGAAGCAGCACATGTTGATTCACTCAGAAGAAAAGGCTCACAAGTGTTCAGTTTGTGACAAAAGTTTTACAGTAAAACGTAATCTTAAAAAACATGTGATAACTCAACATCACATGTGCACCGTTTGTGAGGTCTGTTTCCCTGACAACATGAATCTGAAGGAACATCTGAAGACTCACGTCGAGGATGAAGTTGTGGACCAGTCAGAAAAAACTCACAAATGTTCAATTTGTGAAAAGAAGTTTAAGTTAAGAAGACATTTACAGATCCACCTGCTCTTACACGCAGCAGAAAAGCCTTACAGCTGTTCAGAGTGTGGGAAGAGCTTCAGGTGGAAGTCACATTTACAGAAGCATCAGTTTACTCACTCAGGAGCAAAGCCACATAAATGTCCAGAGTGTGAAAAACTGTTTATAGAAAAATGTAGTCTCACATATCATCTGAGAACCAAACACCACATGTGCACCGTCTGTAAGGCCTGTTTCCCTGACGACGGGAATCTGAAGGAACATCTGAAGACTCACAAAGAGATGGAAACTGTGGACCAGTCCATTCTGAAGTCTCACAGCTGCTCAGAGTGTGGGAAGAACTTCAGGTGGAAGTCAGAATTACAGAAGCACAAGTTGACTCACTCAGGAGAAAAGCCACATAAATGTCCCGAGTGTGGGAAGAAGTTCATCACTAAATCAGACATAAAGAAACACATGTTTACTCACTCAGGAGAGAAGCCGCTCAAGTGTTCAGTTTGTGACAAAGGTTTTATAGAAAAAGGTAATCTTAAAAAGCATCTGATAACTAAACATCACATGTGCAAAGTTTGTAAGGCCTGTTTCCCTGACAACGTGACTCTGGAGGAACATCTGAAGACTCATGTCGAGGACGGAACTGTGGACCAGTCCATTCTGAAGTCCTACAGCTCCTCAGACTGCAGACCATACAGCTGTTCAGAGTGTGGGAAGAGGTTTGAATTTAAGTCGATGGCAAAGAGACACATGTTGGTTCATTCAGGCAGAAGAAAGACCATGCAGATGTTCAGTTTGTGATGTTCATGAGGCCGTCGCATCTTCATCACTGACAAAGGAACATCTGGACTCTTGTAGAGGACGAAACTGGAACGGTGAGGACCGTCACATGGCAACACAGTAGTACTATCACCTCACAGCAAGAGGGTTGTGGGTTCCACTCCCAGACGGTGTGGGGCTTTTCTGTGGGAAGTTTTGCATGTTTTGCCTGTGTCTTTGTAGGTTTCCTCCAGGTGTACAGTAGTGTTTACAGCAGATAAACACTCTTTAAAAGTATGTGAACTCAAACGTCACAAATCTGAACTCGAACGTCACAAATCTGAACTCGAACGTCACAAATCTGAACTCGAACGTCACTAATCTGAACTCAAACGTCACTAATCTGAACTCAAACGTCACTAATCTGAACTCAAACGTCACTAATCTGAACTCGAACGTCACTAATCTGAACTCAAACGTCACTAATCTGAACTCAAACGTCACTAATCTGAACTCAAACGTCACTAATCTGAACTCAAACGTCACAAATCTGAACTCGAACGTCACTAATCTGAACTCAAACGTCACAAATCTGAACTCAAACGTCACAAATCTGAACTCAAACGTCACTAATCTGAACTCGAACGTCACTAATCTGAACTCGAACGTCACAAATCTGAACTCGAACGTCACTAATCTGAACTCAAACGTCACTAATCTGAACTCAAACGTCACTAATCTGAACTCAAACGTCACTAATCTGAACTCAAACGTCACAAATCTGAACTCGAACGTCACTAATCTGAACTCGAACGTCACAAATCTGAACTCGAACGTCACTAATCTGAACTCGAACGTCACAAATCTGAACTCAAACGTCACTAATCTGAACTCGAACGTCACAAATCTGAACTCAAACGTCACAAATCTGAACTCGAACGTCACAAATCTGAACTCGAACGTCACAAATCTGAACTCGAACGTCACTAATCTGAACTCGAACGTCACTAATCTGAACTCGAACGTCACTAATCTGAACTCGAACGTCACTAATCTGAACTCGAACGTCACTAATCTGAACTCGAACGTCACTAATCTGAACTCGAACGTCACTAATCTGAACTCAAACGTCTCTAATCTGAACTCGAACGTCACTAATCTGAACTCAAACGTCACAAATCTGAACTCGAACGTCTCTAATCTGAACTCGAACGTCAGAATCACAGACACTGGTTTAGTCAAAGTGAAAGACGCATTTAACATTGGATTTTACTGCATTTGATCATCAGAAAATATTTATATACTGTACACACATATATATATATATATATATATATATATATATATATATATATATATATATATATATATATATATACATGAAGCTAAACGTAAAGAAAATGCCGCTCTAACTCATTTACAGATGAAGAGGTAATGTTTGGTTTCCTGGGCCGTCGTCAGGCAAATGTGTGACTGAGGATGGGAAGGGGTTAAAGAGGAGTGGCCTCAAAAATAGGAGTGGCCAATCACAGACAAACAGAACAAACACAAAATGTATCGATACCAAAAAAAGGGATCAAATAGTAACGGCTCATAATGCATTCCACATACTTCCAAAAGTGAATAATACAGTACAAACTGATGTATTGAATAAAACAAACAGGTTAATGGGAAAACCCAGTGAGTCATATTCAAAAGTGTAGATCATCACCAGTGTGAGCATGGATCCAATACACTTCACCTTGTTTTACTATCACCAGTGTGAGCATGGATCCAATACACTTCACCTTGTTTTACTATCACCAGTGTGAGCATGGATCCAATACACTTCACTTTGTTTTAATAATATCACCAGTGTGAGCATGGATCCAATACACTTCACCTTGTTTTAATATCACCAGTGTGAGCATGGATCCAATACACTTCACCTTGTTTTAATAATATCACCAGTGTGAGCATGGATCCAATACACTTCACCTTGTTTTAATATCACCAGTGTGAGCATGGATCCAATACACTTCACCTTGTTTTAATAATATCACCAGTGTGAGCATGGATCCAATACACTTCACCTTGTTTTACTATCACCAGTGTGAGCATGGATCCAATACACTTCACCTTGTTTTAATACTATCACCAGTGTGAGCATGGATCCAATACACTTCACCTTGTTTTAATAATATCACCAGTGTGAGCATGGATCCAATACACTTCACCTTGTTTTAATATCACCAGTGTGAGCATGGATCCAATACACTTCACCTTGTTTTAATAATATCACCAGTGTGAGCATGGATCCAATACACTTCACCTTGTTTTAATATCACCAGTGTGAGCATGGATCCAATACACTTCACCTTGTTTTAATAATATCACCAGTGTGAGCATGGATCCAATACACTTCACCTTGTTTTAATATCACCAGTGTGAGCATGGATCCAATACACTTCACCTTGTTTTAATATCACCAGTGTGAGCATGGATCCAATACACTTCACCTTGTTTTACTATCACCAGTGTGAGCATGGATCCAATACACTTCACCTTGTTTTACTATCACCAGTGTGAGCATGGATCCAATACACTTCACCTTGTTTTACTATCACCAGTGTGAGCATGGATCCAATACACTTCACCTTGTTTTACTATCACCAGTGTGAGCATGGATCCAATACACTTCACCTTGTTTTAATATCACCAGTGTGAGCATGGATCCAATACACTTCACTTTGTTTTAATATCACCAGTGTGAGCATGGATCCAATACACTTCACCTTGTTTTAATATCACCAGTGTGAGCATGGATCCAATACACTTCACCTTGTTTTAATATCACCAGTGTGAGCATGGATCCAATACACTTCACCTTGTTTTAATATCACCAGTGTGAGCATGGATCCAATACACTTCACCTTGTTTTAATAATATCACCAGTGTGAGCATGGATCCAATACACTTCACCTTGTTTTAATATCACCAGTGTGAGCATGGATCCAATACACTTCACCTTGTTTTACTATCACCAGTGTGAGCATGGATCCAATACACTTCACTTTGTTTTAATAATATCACCAGTGTGAGCATGGATCCAA
>NW_027315924.1:0-104371 GCF_026437365.1 Eucyclogobius newberryi | reverse complement strand
CACCTGGTATTCCCAGGCGGTCTCCCATCCAAGTACTAACCAGGCCCAACCCTGCTTGGCTTCCGAGATCAGACGAGATCGGGCTGGTCCAGGGTGGTATGGCCGTGAGCGAAATGTTCCAGGTCAAAACGGCCTTTTTTATATCAAACACTGTCTTTTCGTGAAGAGTACCTTCACGCCACTTGCTCGGTCAAAATTGGGATATCTCAATGAAAAACTTCTTTTTTTTTTTTTTTTTGACAGGTGAAAAAGTGTGAAAATGCTCACAGCACCTGGTATTCCCAGGCGGTCTCCCATCCAAGTACTAACCAGGCCCAACCCTGCTTGGCTTCCGAGATCAGACGAGATCGGGCTGGTCCAGGGTGGTATGGCCGTGAGCGAAATGTTCCAGGTCAAAACGGCCTTTTTTATATCAAACACTGTCTTTTCGTGAAGAGTACCTTCACGCCACTTGCTCGGTCAAAATTGGGATATCTCAATGAAAAACTTCTTTTTTTTTTTTTTTTGACAGGTGAAAAAGTGTGAAAATGCTCACAGCACCTGGTATTCCCAGGCGGTCTCCCATCCAAGTACTAACCAGGCCCAACCCTGCTTGGCTTCCGAGATCAGACGAGATCGGGCTGGTCCAGGGTGGTATGGCCGTGAGCGAAATGTTCCAGGTCAAAACGGCCTTTTTTATATCAAACACTGTCTTTTCGTGAAGAGTACCTTCACGCCACTTGCTCGGTCAAAATTGGGATATCTCAATGAAAAACTTCTTTTTTTTTTTTTTTTTGACAGGTGAAAAAGTGTGAAAATGCTCACAGCACCTGGTATTCCCAGGCGGTCTCCCATCCAAGTACTAACCAGGCCCAACCCTGCTTGGCTTCCGAGATCAGACGAGATCGGGCTGGTCCAGGGTGGTATGGCCGTGAGCGAAATGTTCCAGGTCAAAACGGCCTTTTTTATATCAAACACTGTCTTTTCGTGAAGAGTACCTTCACGCCACTTGCTCGGTCAAAATTGGGATATCTCAATGAAAAACTTCTTTTTTTTTTTTTTTTGACAGGTGAAAAAGTGTGAAAATGCTCACAGCACCTGGTATTCCCAGGCGGTCTCCCATCCAAGTACTAACCAGGCCCAACCCTGCTTGGCTTCCGAGATCAGACGAGATCGGGCTGGTCCAGGGTGGTATGGCCGTGAGCGAAATGTTCCAGGTCAAAACGGCCTTTTTTATATCAAACACTGTCTTTTCGTGAAGAGTACCTTCACGCCACTTGCTCGGTCAAAATTGGGATATCTCAATGAAAAACTTCTTTTTTTTTTTTTTTTTGACAGGTGAAAAAGTGTGAAAATGCTCACAGCACCTGGTATTCCCAGGCGGTCTCCCATCCAAGTACTAACCAGGCCCAACCCTGCTTGGCTTCCGAGATCAGACGAGATCGGGCTGGTCTTTTTTTTTTTTTTTTTTATCCTTTATTATCAAAAACATCTTAAAACAAGTATTTACATATATTTACATGAATGTACAGACATACATGACACACAAGGGCAAGGGAATGGGATACACAAGGGCAAGGGGAGACGAGACAAAAAATTACAGAAAATCAAACACACAATCATTCTCGAAACATTCTTCAGTGATGGGGGGTGATGCCGGGGTCAGAAGAGGATGTCCAGGTTTCCAGAGGGTGTGAGGTGGATCAGGGTGTTGTGGGGGACGAGGTGGGTGATGAACCGGTGCTCTGCTGCCATGTGGAGGTGTCGGAGGTGTGCGGCCAAGAGTCCTTTGAAGATGGGCCAGGGTGCTGCTGTTTTATTGTCACGGAGATGGATGTTCCTGTTGAGATATAATGTGTACCGGGCTATGGAGAGGGTTAGTCGGGCGAGATGGGTGTTGGCTCCAGAGCGACTCTGTCCGGGACCAAAGAGGAGGAGCCAGGGCTCCTGGTCGTCCCCTCCTAGGGCCGCCGGCGGTGGGAGCCTCCAGGACAGCCTCCGAGCGAGGAGGTCCTGCAGTCGGGACCAGAACGGGCGGACGGCCGGGCAGGTGTACAGCATGTGCTCCAGGGTCTCGGGGGGTCCGTGGCACACGGGGCAGTCCGCAGCGTAGCTGTCGGGAAGAAATGCGTGCAGTGCTGCGGATGTAAAGACGATCCTGTGTCTAAATCTGAAGTCAAAATGACCTACGTTATGTGGGGTGTACCAATTAAAGATGTTGGCCCAGATGGTTGCGATGGTGCGTGCGGGGAATGTTAATGACCATTTGTGTTCCGAGGCGGGACGCCCGAGCACTCCCGGCAACAACAACTGATACAGGATGCGGGTGGGTAGGTCTGTGAAAATCCTAAACCTCCCCGTGCTAACAAATACATTAAAATTCAACTTACCTGTCGTGCTCCCCATTTGGCCCAAAGTGCTTCCCCAATGCCTGACCAGATTCCTGTTAAAAATACTTACCATACCACTAATATACTTTCTCCTAAACACTTTACCTGCTAACCTAAAACACTTCCCTATGTAATCTACACTAAAATTACCTTTCACGTCAAATACCTTACCTACATATTCCAGCCCAGCCTCCTCCATCGCCCCACTGATCATGCACTCGCGCTTCCCGGGGGGAGCGGAGAGCAAGTCAGGGTTATGACGGAGGGGCATGTGCGCGAGACCCTCACCGCTGTCTGGAACCGCCACAGTCAGGGGCCTGAAAGTCCTCCACGCCTCCAAGAGTTCCCTCTCGAAGGGGGGGAGGCCCTCCAGGACCGAAACAGGGGGCAACAAACACAAATTATAAACACCAAACTTACCTAGACTATTAACAAACTCACCTATATAATCCTTCCATGGAGCATCTACCTCAACGTCTAGAAATTTCCGAATTGTTTTCAGCCTGAAGGCCTTCTTCCTTAACTCTAAATCTGCTAACTTTAAACCTCCCTGATCGTACTCACCTATCATAACCTTATGTGCAATAAAGCCCCTCTCACGATTCCACAAAAAGTGGTTTATCACTAACCTTAATTTGTTAGCATAGACCCCCGGCAGGCCGTACACGGAGAGTGCATGGTTCAACATGGACATGCACAAAGAATTTACAACTAAGACTTTACCTTTTAATGTCAGATTACGACGTCTCCAAAAATTCAAGCGCGCTGTAATTTTCTCGCACAAAGGCGACCAAAGTGCAGTACGACACGCCTCCTCGTCTCTGCCCAGGGGGACGCCAAGGACCTTGTAGGAGTCCCCCGCCTCCCGGAGCTGGACAGGGAGAGGAACAGGCGTGACGCTGCCGCAAAATTTAACCGTGGTTTTATCGAAATTGATTTTGGCCCCTGAAGCGAGGCCGTAAACATTGAGCACGTGGAGAGAGGCGTTCAGGCTCTCCACGTCTCGGAGGATCAGATTCGTGTCATCTGCGTACTGAAAAATTTTGACTTCCCTACCCGCAGGCGTGGTCAGTCCCCTCACCGCCGCGTCCGCCCTCAACATGGCCGCCAAAGGCTCAGCGGCGATGCTGTAGAGGAGCGACGAGAGGGGACAGCCCTGCCTGACTGATCTTTTTAAGGGGAAAGAGTCAGTTAGAAACCCGTTGACTTTGACCTTACTGACCGCAAAGGAATAGATGAGCTGTAGCCAATTAACAAACCGTTCGCCGAAACCTAACTTACCTAATACAGTCCAGAGGAACGAATGCTCAACTCTGTCGAACGCCTTGTTAAAGTCTACACTAACGTGAATACCACCGGTCGCGTGCATCTGCCGAAGGAGATATCTCAGAGACAAAACTGTGTCTGAGATGTCCCTCCCGGGGACGCTGTAGGCCTGCGAGGGGTGTATGACGGATCCAATCACACGCTTTAACCTACCTGCTAATACCTTTGCTAAAATTTTATAGTCTACGTTCAAAAGGCTAATGGGCCCGTAGTTGGCGAGGCTGCTCCTGTCGCCCTTCTTAAAAAGCAGAGTGACGACACTCATCGCAAAACCATCGCCAACTCTACTCTCACTCTCAAAATCCTGATATAATAGGAGTAGGATCGGAGCTAACCTGGAAGCGAAACGCTTGAAAAACTCACAGGTTAGTCCGTCCTCTCCGGGGCTTTTCCCTGTATTTAAACTCTTGACTGCAGCCTCTATCTCCATGAGAGACAGAGGCGCGTCGCACAGCTCCCTATCCTCCCTGCTCAGTGTGCGCTCCAGAGCACCTACAGCCTGGTCTAAAGCCTGCTCTGCCACTCCGTCTGAACTAAAAAGCCTACTATAGAAATCCTGCGCTGTCTCTAAAACCTCACTTACCTCGGAAACAATCTTACCTGTCTTATCTATCAACTTATCTATGTGCATCTTTCCCTGTGTAACCTTCTCACAGCCGAAGAAGAACGCTGTCGAGCGTTCTCCTTCGACTGTGTGTCTGGCTTTTGCCCTCAAAATTGCACCCTGACACCTACTTACCTCCAGCTGCTCCAGCTCAGCGCGCACCACCAGGTACTCTGGATCCACAGGGCCAGTGGTGGAAGCTGCGCCCTGGTCCAGGACCTGCAGGCGCTGGCGGAGAGCGGTCTCCCTCCTGGTCGACAGCCACGCCTTGTGTTTGCTGTAATTGACACAGAGCTTTTTAATGCGTGTTTTTGCCGTCGGCCACCAATCGACCACGCTGTCGATCAGCTCCAGCTCCATGTCAAATACATCAAACAAAAAGTCCATTTTCCTACAAAAAGTTTCATCACCGAGGATGGAGCTGTTTAGGACCCACAGTCCTCCATTCCTCGGTGATGAAACTAACCCAAAATAAATATCTAAAGTGGAGTGATCACTCAAGCCTGACCACTTGTAGGAAGCACCACTGACTCTCTGTGCCAGGTCTGAGGAGGCAAAACAGAGGTCAATGCGGGACTGCTTCAGGACGCCCTGGACGACCTGCCGCCTGGAGAAATCCTTCAGGAAGGGGTGGAGGAACCGCCACACCTCCGTCAGGTTCCTGCTGGCGGCTTCTTCCAACAGGGCTGTCCTGGCAGTGCTGTTTTTAAAAGAGTTGTTAATGCCGATGTCTGTCTTGCAAAGTGTTGTATTAAAGTCACCGATTATGATTGTATTGTCGTTCGCAAAGCGAAATATTTTTTTGAAGAATTGCCTCCTCAGACCATCATCGTTCGGGGCGTAGATGTTAATTAGTCTGAACTTCACTGTGTCCGTGAAGTCCAGGACCAGGAAGGAGCCCTCTGGGTCGGCGTGTACCAGGGTGGGTTGGCCTAAGACACCAGGCCTCACCACCGTGGCCACACCGCGCGAGCACGCCGTGCCCAGGGCCAAAAATACAGAGCCTACTCCCATGCTCCGCACTTGTTGCGCGTGGCTGACATCCCAGTGCGTTTCTTGGATGCAGAGCACGTCCCACTTGGAAAAGTGTAACGCGCTCTGCATCCGCACTGGGCTCCGCAGGCCGCCTGCGTTCCAAGAGGACAAGGAGAACGCCATTAAGAGGAGACCTTGGAGGATGTAACCCATCTTTTATTTAGACTTGTTTTTGGCGCCCGTCGCATCCGACTGCCACACTCTTTTTCTGACTTCACGGGTGGAGAAATCCATGAAGTCATCATTAAAAACAGTCTCGAGCTCACCTCGTGGGGCAGAGCTGCGTGTGGAGGATGGTGGGTTGATGGAGCTTTCTGCTGGCGCTTTTGAAGTGGTTGGAACGGAGGAGGCAGAGCCGCTCTCAGCAGCAGCGCCCTCTCCGTCTCCTGCCACCTGCTTCCTGCGTCTTGCCCCTTTCTTATCCTTCTTCTCCACCTGTCCCCTCTTATCACCGTCCGACTGGAGCTTGGGATCATCACCCAGCCCTGTGGTGATGTCCCCCCCTTTGGAGGTAAGATGCGGGGCCTGTCCCGCACCCATCCTCCTCCCGGGTTCAGCCTCTTCCTCCACGGGCTTAGGAGTTGGACCCTCACGAGTCCCCTCCCTCTGGTCAGGAGGAGCAGTTTGTCCTGCTCCCACCTTCCCAGACGCCAGCGCTGAGCCGAGCACCATCTCCAGTGCGACGGACGCCTCCTCGTCTGAGGAGTCAGAGGAGCAAGAGGAGCCAGACACCTCTGGCTCCCCTGACTCCTCCACAGCCTCCTCCTCCAAAAACTCCTCTACTTCGGAGAGAGCAGTTGCGGGCACGTTCTGGGCCACGTCACTGCTCTCTCCTCCAATGGCGTCCTCCCTGTCCTCCCCTCTGTCCTCCCCTCTGTCCTCCTCTCTGTCACCCGCACCACACGGACATAAGTGGCGGAACATGCGGCACTCTCTGCACTTCGGGGCCCGCTGCGCGACGCACTCGCGCGCGTAATGCCCCTGGCTCCCGCAGTTGCGGCACAGAAAGTCAGGGCACTCCCTCAGAATATGGCCAGGCTGGAGACACCCCCTACACACCCGCACCTGCCTGTCGTGTATTACCCTGAAGTACTCGGGGCCCCCCGCGGTGTCAAACCTGACAGAATACGGTAAGGACTGCACCGTGTCCGTGAACCTTACCCGTACAAACCTGGTGCCGTCCGCCACGTTCGTCCCCGGCCACATTCTCCTCCTCACCTCGGAGACCGCAGAGACCCCCCAGGCGTAGAGCTTGGCCAGGATCTCCTCGTCCTCGATATAAGCCGGCAGCCCCATGAAGGACACGACCAGCTCATCCACCGAGATGTCACGGGCGTGAACCCTGACTCCTCCAATGCAGTACCCGTCCAGGAGCCGCTCCTTCGCTTTAGTGGTACTGACGGTTACTTCATATTTGTCCTTCGAGATGAGTCTGCACGCTACTATGGAGCCGCACACCTCCTGAGTCGATTTCAAAAAAGCTAGTGGCGTGATTTGTGCTCCCTCCGTCAACTCCAACACCACAGTGAGTTCTTTCATAAATTTCATTCTTCTTTCTTCGTTCTTTCTATTATTTACAGATTCTTTCAAACTTTGTCTTGCCTTTGTCGTGTCCATTCCAGTGTCCGATGCCGTGTTGTCCGTCCTTTGAGCCATGCTCACAAAAAACAAAAAATCCACCTCCCAGTAAGTTTACTGGGAGGGGAACAAACAAAAGAACTGAAAAAAGTAAATGAAAATGACCAAAATAACGATTAAAAACTCAAAAAAACTCCCAAACCTCCAGCTCCAGACCATGCAGCACACCACAAATTGCACGCACCTGCACTGATTGCAAAGGGGCTGGTCCAGGGTGGTATGGCCGTGAGCGAAATGTTCCAGGTCAAAACGGCCTTTTTTATATCAAACACTGTCTTTTCGTGAAGAGTACCTTCACGCCACTTGCTCGGTCAAAATTGGGATATCTCAATGAAAAACTTCTTTTTTTTTTTTTTTTGACAGGTGAAAAAGTGTGAAAATGCTCACAGCACCTGGTATTCCCAGGCGGTCTCCCATCCAAGTACTAACCAGGCCCAACCCTGCTTGGCTTCCGAGATCAGACGAGATCGGGCTGGTCCAGGGTGGTATGGCCGTGAGCGAAATGTTCCAGGTCAAAACGGCCTTTTTTATATCAAACACTGTCTTTTCGTGAAGAGTACCTTCACGCCACTTGCTCGGTCAAAATTGGGATATCTCAATGAAAAACTTCTTTTTTTTTTTTTTTTGACAGGTGAAAAAGTGTGAAAATGCTCACAGCACCTGGTATTCCCAGGCGGTCTCCCATCCAAGTACTAACCAGGCCCAACCCTGCTTGGCTTCCGAGATCAGACGAGATCGGGCTGGTCCAGGGTGGTATGGCCGTGAGCGAAATGTTCCAGGTCAAAACGGCCTTTTTTATATCAAACACTGTCTTTTCGTGAAGAGTACCTTCACGCCACTTGCTCGGTCAAAATTGGGATATCTCAATGAAAAACTTCTTTTTTTTTTTTTTTTGACAGGTGAAAAAGTGTGAAAATGCTCACAGCACCTGGTATTCCCAGGCGGTCTCCCATCCAAGTACTAACCAGGCCCAACCCTGCTTGGCTTCCGAGATCAGACGAGATCGGGCTGGTCCAGGGTGGTATGGCCGTGAGCGAAATGTTCCAGGTCAAAACGGCCTTTTTTATATCAAACACTGTCTTTTCGTGAAGAGTACCTTCACGCCACTTGCTCGGTCAAAATTGGGATATCTCAATGAAAAACTTCTTTTTTTTTTTTTTTTGACAGGTGAAAAAGTGTGAAAATGCTCACAGCACCTGGTATTCCCAGGCGGTCTCCCATCCAAGTACTAACCAGGCCCAACCCTGCTTGGCTTCCGAGATCAGACGAGATCGGGCTGGTCCAGGGTGGTATGGCCGTGAGCGAAATGTTCCAGGTCAAAACGGCCTTTTTTATATCAAACACTGTCTTTTCGTGAAGAGTACCTTCACGCCACTTGCTCGGTCAAAATTGGGATATCTCAATGGAAAACTTCTTTTTTTTTTTTTTTTGACAGGTGAAAAAGTGTGAAAATGCTCACAGCACCTGGTATTCCCAGGCGGTCTCCCATCCAAGTACTAACCAGGCCCAACCCTGCTTGGCTTCTGAGATCAGACGAGATCGGGCTGGTCCAGGGTGGTATGGCCGTGAGCGAAATGTTCCAGGTCAAAACTCGTATAAATTGCTTTTTTTGCATCAAACACTGTCTTTTCGTGAAGAGTACCTTCACGCCACTTGCTCGGTCAAAATTGGGATATCTCAATGAAAAACTTCTTTTTTTTTTTTTTTTGACAGGTGAAAAAGTGTGAAAATGCTCACAGCACCTGGTATTCCCAGGCGGTCTCCCATCCAAGTACTAACCAGGCCCAACCCTGCTTGGCTTCCGAGATCAGACGAGATCGGGCTGGTCCAGGGTGGTATGGCCGTGAGCGAAATGTTCCAGGTCAAAACTCGTATAAATGGCTTTTTTTGCATCAAACACTGTCTTTTCGTGAAGAGTACCTTCACGCCACTTGCTCGGTCAAAATTGGGATATCTCAATGAAAAACTTCTTTTTTTTTTTTTTTTTTTTTTTTGACAGGTGAAAAAGTGTGAAAATGCTCACAGCACCTGGTATTCCCAGGCGGTCTCCCATCCAAGTACTAACCAGGCCCAACCCTGCTTGGCTTCCGAGATCAGACGAGATCGGGCTGGTCCAGGGTGGTATGGCCGTGAGCGAAATGTTCCAGGTCAAAACTCGTATAAATTGCTTTTTTTGCATCAAACACTGTCTTTTCGTGAAGAGTACCTTCACGCCACTTGCTCGGTCAAAATTGGGATATCTCAATGAAAAACTTCTTTTTTTTTTTTTTTTTTTTTTTGACAGGTGAAAAAGTATGAAAATGCTCACAGCACCTGGTATTCCCAGGCGGTCTCCCATCCAAGTACTAACCAGGCCCAACCCTGCTTGGCTTCCGAGATCAGACGAGATCGGGCTGGTCCAGGGTGGTATGGCCGTGAGCGAAATGTTCCAGGTCAAAACGGCCTTTTTTATATCAAACACTGTCTTTTCATGAAGAGTACCTTCACGCCACTTGCTCGGTCAAAATTGGGATATCTCAATGAAAAACTTCTTTTTTTTTTTTTTTTTTTTTTTGACAGGTGAAAAAGTATGAAAATGCTCACAGCACCTGGTATTCCCAGGCGGTCTCCCATCCAAGTACTAACCAGGCCCAACCCTGCTTGGCTTCCGAGATCAGACGAGATCGGGCTGGTCCAGGGTGGTATGGCCGTGAGCGAAATGTTCCAGGTCAAAACGGCCTTTTTTATATCAAACACTGTCTTTTCGTGAAGAGTACCTTCACGCCACTTGCTCGGTCAAAATTGGGATATCTCAATGAAAAACTTCTTCTTTTTCTTTTTTTTTTTTTTTTTTGACAGGTGAAAAAGTATGAAAATGCTCACAGCACCAGGTATTCCCAGGCGGTCTCCCATCCAAGTACTAAACAGGCCCAACCCTGCTTGGCTTCCGAGATCAGACGAGATCGGGCGGGTCCAGGGTGGTATGGCCGTGAGCGAAATGTTCCAGGTCAAAACTCGTATAAATGGCTTTTTTTTGCATCAAACACTGTCTTTTCGTGAAGAGTACCTTCACGCCACTTGCTCGGTCAAAATTGGGATATCTCAATGAAAAACTTCTTTTTTTTTTTTTTTTTTTTTTTTTTGACAGGTGAAAAAGTGTGAAAATGCTCACAGCACCTGGTATTCCCAGGCGGTCTCCCATCCAAGTACTAACCAGGCCCAACCCTGCTTGGCTTCCGAGATCAGACGAGATCGGGCTGGTCCAGGGTGGTATGGCCGTGAGCGAAATGTTCCAGGTCAAAACGGCCTTTTTTATATCAAACACTGTCTTTTCGTGAAGAGTACCTTCACGCCACTTGCTCGGTCAAAATTGGGATATCTCAATGAAAAACTTCTTTTTTTTTTTTTTTTGACAGGTGAAAAAGTGTGAAAATGCTCACAGCACCTGGTATTCCCAGGCGGTCTCCCATCCAAGTACTAACCAGGCCCAACCCTGCTTGGCTTCCGAGATCAGACGAGATCGGGCTGGTCCAGGGTGGTATGGCCGTGAGCGAAATGTTCCAGGTCAAAACTCGTATAAATGGCTTTTTTTGCATCAAACACTGTCTTTTCGTGAAGAGTACCTTCACGCCACTTGCTCGGTCAAAATTGGGATATCTCAATGAAAAACTTCTTTTTTTTTTTTTTTTTTTTTTTTTGACAGGTGAAAAAGTGTGAAAATGCTCACAGCACCTGGTATTCCCAGGCGGTCTCCCATCCAAGTACTAACCAGGCCCAACCCTGCTTGGCTTCCGAGATCAGACGAGATCGGGCTGGTCCAGGGTGGTATGGCCGTGAGCGAAATGTTCCAGGTCAAAACTCGTATAAATTGCTTTTTTTGCATCAAACACTGTCTTTTCGTGAAGAGTACCTTCACGCCACTTGCTCGGTCAAAATTGGGATATCTCAATGAAAAACTTCTTTTTTTTTTTTTTTTTTTTTTTGACAGGTGAAAAAGTATGAAAATGCTCACAGCACCTGGTATTCCCAGGCGGTCTCCCATCCAAGTACTAACCAGGCCCAACCCTGCTTGGCTTCCGAGATCAGACGAGATCGGGCTGGTCCAGGGTGGTATGGCCGTGAGCGAAATGTTCCAGGTCAAAACGGCCTTTTTTATATCAAACACTGTCTTTTCATGAAGAGTACCTTCACGCCACTTGCTCGGTCAAAATTGGGATATCTCAATGAAAAACTTCTTTTTTTTTTTTTTTTTTTTTTGACAGGTGAAAAAGTATGAAAATGCTCACAGCACCTGGTATTCCCAGGCGGTCTCCCATCCAAGTACTAACCAGGCCCAACCCTGCTTGGCTTCCGAGATCAGACGAGATCGGGCTGGTCCAGGGTGGTATGGCCGTGAGCGAAATGTTCCAGGTCAAAACGGCCTTTTTTATATCAAACACTGTCTTTTCGTGAAGAGTACCTTCACGCCACTTGCTCGGTCAAAATTGGGATATCTCAATGAAAAACTTCTTTTTTTTTTTTTTTTTTTTTTTGACAGGTGAAAAAGTATGAAAATGCTCACAGCACCAGGTATTCCCAGGCGGTCTCCCATCCAAGTACTAAACAGGCCCAACCCTGCTTGGCTTCCGAGATCAGACGAGATCGGGCGGGTCCAGGGTGGTATGGCCGTGAGCGAAATGTTCCAGGTCAAAACGGCCTTTTTTATATCAAACACTGTCTTTTCGTGAAGAGTACCTTCACGCCACTTGCTCGGTCAAAATTGGGATATCTCAATGAAAAACTTCTTTTTTTTTTTTTTTTGACAGGTGAAAAAGTGTGAAAATGCTCACAGCACCTGGTATTCCCAGGCGGTCTCCCATCCAAGTACTAAACAGGCCCAACCCTGCTTGGCTTCCGAGATCAGACGAGATCGGGCTGGTCCAGGGTGGTATGGCCGTGAGCGAAATGTTCCAGGTCAAAACTCGTATAAATTGCTTTTTTTGCATCAAACACTGTCTTTTCGTGAAGAGTACCTTCACGCCACTTGCTCGGTCAAAATTGGGATATCTCAATGAAAAACTTCTTTTTTTTTTTTTTTTGACAGGTGAAAAAGTGTGAAAATGCTCACAGCACCTGGTATTCCCAGGCGGTCTCCCATCCAAGTACTAACCAGGCCCAACCCTGCTTGGCTTCCGAGATCAGACGAGATCGGGCTGGTCCAGGGTGGTATGGCCGTGAGCGAAATGTTCCAGGTCAAAACGGCCTTTTTTATATCAAACACTGTCTTTTCGTGAAGAGTACCTTCACGCCACTTGCTCGGTCAAAATTGGGATATCTCAATGAAAAACTTCTTTTTTTTTTTTTTTTTTTTTTTGACAGGTGAAAAAGTATGAAAATGCTCACAGCACCAGGTATTCCCAGGCGGTCTCCCATCCAAGTACTAAACAGGCCCAACCCTGCTTGGCTTCCGAGATCAGACGAGATCGGGCGGGTCCAGGGTGGTATGGCCGTGAGCGAAATGTTCCAGGTCAAAACGGCCTTTTTTATATCAAACACTGTCTTTTCGTGAAGAGTACCTTCACGCCACTTGCTCGGTCAAAATTGGGATATCTCAATGAAAAACTTCTTTTTTTTTTTTTTTTGACAGGTGAAAAAGTGTGAAAATGCTCACAGCACCTGGTATTCCCAGGCGGTCTCCCATCCAAGTACTAACCAGGCCCAACCCTGCTTGGCTTCCGAGATCAGACGAGATCGGGCTGGTCCAGGGTGGTATGGCCGTGAGCGAAATGTTCCAGGTCAAAACTCGTATAAATTGCTTTTTTTGCATCAAACACTGTCTTTTCGTGAAGAGTACCTTCACGCCACTTGCTCGGTCAAAATTGGGATATCTCAATGAAAAACTTCTTTTTTTTTTTTTTTTTTTTTTTTTTGACAGGTGAAAAAGGGGGGAAATGCTCACAGCACCTGGTATTCCCAGGCGGTCTCCCATCCAAGTACTAAACAGGCCCAACCCTGCTTGGCTTCCGAGATCAGACGAGATCGGGCGGGTCCAGGGTGGTATGGCCGTGAGCGAAATGTTCCAGGTCAAAACGGCCTTTTTTATATCAAACACTGTCTTTTCGTGAAGAGTACCTTCACGCCACTTGCTCGGTCAAAATTGGGATATCTCAATGAAAAACTTCTTTTTTTTTTTTTTTTTTTTTTTTTTTGACAGGTGAAAAAGGGGGGAAATGCTCACAGCACCTGGTATTCCCAGGCGGTCTCCCATCCAAGTACTAAACAGGCCCAACCCTGCTTGGCTTCCGAGATCAGACGAGATCGGGCGGGTCCAGGGTGGTATGGCCGTGAGCGAAATGTTCCAGGTCAAAACGGCCTTTTTTATATCAAACACTGTCTTTTCGTGAAGAGTACCTTCACGCCACTTGCTCGGTCAAAATTGGGATATCTCAATGAAAAACTTCTTTTTTTTTTTTTTTTTTTTTTTGACAGGTGAAAAAGGGGGGAAATGCTCACAGCACCTGGTATTCCCAGGCGGTCTCCCATCCAAGTACTAAACAGGCCCAACCCTGCTTGGCTTCCGAGATCAGACGAGATCGGGCGGGTCCAGGGTGGTATGGCCGTGAGCGAAATGTTCCAGGTCAAAACGGCCTTTTTTATATCAAACACTGTCTTTTCGTGAAGAGTACCTTCACGCCACTTGCTCGGTCAAAATTGGGATATCTCAATGAAAAACTTCTTTTTTTTTTTTTTTTTTTTTTTGACAGGTGAAAAAGGGGGGAAATGCTCACAGCACCTGGTATTCCCAGGCGGTCTCCCATCCAAGTACTAACCAGGCCCAACCCTGCTTGGCTTCCGAGATCAGACGAGATCGGGCTGGTCCAGGGTGGTATGGCCGTGAGCGAAATGTTCCAGGTCAAAACGGCCTTTTTTATATCAAACACTGTCTTTTCGTGAAGAGTACCTTCACGCCACTTGCTCGGTCAAAATTGGGATATCTCAATGAAAAACTTCTTTTTTTTTTTTTTTTGACAGGTGAAAAAGTGTGAAAATGCTCACAGCACCTGGTATTCCCAGGCGGTCTCCCATCCAAGTACTAACCAGGCCCAACCCTGCTTGGCTTCCGAGATCAGACGAGATCGGGCTGGTCCAGGGTGGTATGGCCGTGAGCGAAATGTTCCAGGTCAAAACTCGTATAAATTGCTTTTTTTGCATCAAACACTGTCTTTTCGTGAAGAGTACCTTCACGCCACTTGCTCGGTCAAAATTGGGATATCTCAATGAAAAACTTCTTTTTTTTTTTTTTTTTTTTTTTTTTTGACAGGTGAAAAAGGGGGGAAATGCTCACAGCACCTGGTATTCCCAGGCGGTCTCCCATCCAAGTACTAAACAGGCCCAACCCTGCTTGGCTTCCGAGATCAGACGAGATCGGGCGGGTCCAGGGTGGTATGGCCGTGAGCGAAATGTTCCAGGTCAAAACGGCCTTTTTTATATCAAACACTGTCTTTTCGTGAAGAGTACCTTCACGCCACTTGCTCGGTCAAAATTGGGATATCTCAATGAAAAACTTCTTTTTTTTTTTTTTTTTTTTTTTTTTTGACAGGTGAAAAAGGGGGGAAATGCTCACAGCACCTGGTATTCCCAGGCGGTCTCCCATCCAAGTACTAAACAGGCCCAACCCTGCTTGGCTTCCGAGATCAGACGAGATCGGGCGGGTCCAGGGTGGTATGGCCGTGAGCGAAATGTTCCAGGTCAAAACGGCCTTTTTTATATCAAACACTGTCTTTTCGTGAAGAGTACCTTCACGCCACTTGCTCGGTCAAAATTGGGATATCTCAATGAAAAACTTCTTTTTTTTTTTTTTTTTTTTTTTGACAGGTGAAAAAGTATGAAAATGCTCACAGCACCTGGTATTCCCAGGCGGTCTCCCATCCAAGTACTAACCAGGCCCAACCCTGCTTGGCTTCCGAGATCAGACGAGATCGGGCTGGTCCAGGGTGGTATGGCCGTGAGCGAAATGTTCCAGGTCAAAACGGCCTTTTTTATATCAAACACTGTCTTTTCGTGAAGAGTACCTTCACGCCACTTGCTCGGTCAAAATTGGGATATCTCAATGAAAAACTTCTTTTTTTTTTTTTTTTTTTTTTTGACAGGTGAAAAAGTATGAAAATGCTCACAGCACCAGGTATTCCCAGGCGGTCTCCCATCCAAGTACTAAACAGGCCCAACCCTGCTTGGCTTCCGAGATCAGACGAGATCGGGCGGGTCCAGGGTGGTATGGCCGTGAGCGAAATGTTCCAGGTCAAAACGGCCTTTTTTATATCAAACACTGTCTTTTCGTGAAGAGTACCTTCACGCCACTTGCTCGGTCAAAATTGGGATATCTCAATGAAAAACTTCTTTTTTTTTTTTTTTTGACAGGTGAAAAAGTGTGAAAATGCTCACAGCACCTGGTATTCCCAGGCGGTCTCCCATCCAAGTACTAACCAGGCCCAACCCTGCTTGGCTTCCGAGATCAGACGAGATCGGGCTGGTCCAGGGTGGTATGGCCGTGAGCGAAATGTTCCAGGTCAAAACTCGTATAAATTGCTTTTTTTGCATCAAACACTGTCTTTTCGTGAAGAGTACCTTCACGCCACTTGCTCGGTCAAAATTGGGATATCTCAATGAAAAACTTCTTTTTTTTTTTTTTTTTTTTTTTTTTTGACAGGTGAAAAAGGGGGGAAATGCTCACAGCACCTGGTATTCCCAGGCGGTCTCCCATCCAAGTACTAAACAGGCCCAACCCTGCTTGGCTTCCGAGATCAGACGAGATCGGGCGGGTCCAGGGTGGTATGGCCGTGAGCGAAATGTTCCAGGTCAAAACGGCCTTTTTTATATCAAACACTGTCTTTTCGTGAAGAGTACCTTCACGCCACTTGCTCGGTCAAAATTGGGATATCTCAATGAAAAACTTCTTTTTTTTTTTTTTTTTTTTTTTTTTTGACAGGTGAAAAAGGGGGGAAATGCTCACAGCACCTGGTATTCCCAGGCGGTCTCCCATCCAAGTACTAAACAGGCCCAACCCTGCTTGGCTTCCGAGATCAGACGAGATCGGGCGGGTCCAGGGTGGTATGGCCGTGAGCGAAATGTTCCAGGTCAAAACGGCCTTTTTTATATCAAACACTGTCTTTTCGTGAAGAGTACCTTCACGCCACTTGCTCGGTCAAAATTGGGATATCTCAATGAAAAACTTCTTTTTTTTTTTTTTTTTTTTTTTTTTTGACAGGTGAAAAAGGGGGGAAATGCTCACAGCACCTGGTATTCCCAGGCGGTCTCCCATCCAAGTACTAAACAGGCCCAACCCTGCTTGGCTTCCGAGATCAGACGAGATCGGGCGGGTCCAGGGTGGTATGGCCGTGAGCGAAATGTTCCAGGTCAAAACGGCCTTTTTTATATCAAACACTGTCTTTTCGTGAAGAGTACCTTCACGCCACTTGCTCGGTCAAAATTGGGATATCTCAATGAAAAACTTCTTTTTTTTTTTTTTTTTTTTTTTGACAGGTGAAAAAGGGGGGAAATGCTCACAGCACCTGGTATTCCCAGGCGGTCTCCCATCCAAGTACTAAACAGGCCCAACCCTGCTTGGCTTCCGAGATCAGACGAGATCGGGCGGGTCCAGGGTGGTATGGCCGTGAGCGAAATGTTCCAGGTCAAAACGGCCTTTTTTATATCAAACACTGTCTTTTCGTGAAGAGTACCTTCACGCCACTTGCTCGGTCAAAATTGGGATATCTCAATGAAAAACATCTTTTTTTTTTTTTTTTTTTTTTTTTTGACAGGTGAAAAAGGGGGGAAATGCTCACAGCACCTGGTATTCCCAGGCGGTCTCCCATCCAAGTACTAAACAGGCCCAACCCTGCTTGGCTTCCGAGATCAGACGAGATCGGGCGGGTCCAGGGTGGTATGGCCGTGAGCGAAATGTTCCAGGTCAAAACGGCCTTTTTTATATCAAACACTGTCTTTTCGTGAAGAGTACCTTCACGCCACTTGCTCGGTCAAAATTGGGATATCTCAATGAAAAACTTCTTTTTTTTTTTTTTTTTTTTTTTGACAGGTGAAAAAGTATGAAAATGCTCACAGCACCTGGTATTCCCAGGCGGTCTCCCATCCAAGTACTAACCAGGCCCAACCCTGCTTGGCTTCCGAGATCAGACGAGATCGGGCTGGTCCAGGGTGGTATGGCCGTGAGCGAAATGTTCCAGGTCAAAACGGCCTTTTTTATATCAAACACTGTCTTTTCGTGAAGAGTACCTTCACGCCACTTGCTCGGTCAAAATTGGGATATCTCAATGAAAAACTTCTTTTTTTTTTTTTTTTTTTTTTTGACAGGTGAAAAAGTATGAAAATGCTCACAGCACCAGGTATTCCCAGGCGGTCTCCCATCCAAGTACTAAACAGGCCCAACCCTGCTTGGCTTCCGAGATCAGACGAGATCGGGCGGGTCCAGGGTGGTATGGCCGTGAGCGAAATGTTCCAGGTCAAAACGGCCTTTTTTATATCAAACACTGTCTTTTCGTGAAGAGTACCTTCACGCCACTTGCTCGGTCAAAATTGGGATATCTCAATGAAAAACTTCTTTTTTTTTTTTTTTTGACAGGTGAAAAAGTGTGAAAATGCTCACAGCACCTGGTATTCCCAGGCGGTCTCCCATCCAAGTACTAACCAGGCCCAACCCTGCTTGGCTTCCGAGATCAGACGAGATCGGGCTGGTCCAGGGTGGTATGGCCGTGAGCGAAATGTTCCAGGTCAAAACTCGTATAAATTGCTTTTTTTGCATCAAACACTGTCTTTTCGTGAAGAGTACCTTCACGCCACTTGCTCGGTCAAAATTGGGATATCTCAATGAAAAACTTCTTTTTTTTTTTTTTTTTTTTTTTTTTTGACAGGTGAAAAAGGGGGGAAATGCTCACAGCACCTGGTATTCCCAGGCGGTCTCCCATCCAAGTACTAAACAGGCCCAACCCTGCTTGGCTTCCGAGATCAGACGAGATCGGGCGGGTCCAGGGTGGTATGGCCGTGAGCGAAATGTTCCAGGTCAAAACGGCCTTTTTTATATCAAACACTGTCTTTTCGTGAAGAGTACCTTCACGCCACTTGCTCGGTCAAAATTGGGATATCTCAATGAAAAACTTCTTTTTTTTTTTTTTTTTTTTTTTTTTGACAGGTGAAAAAGGGGGGAAATGCTCACAGCACCTGGTATTCCCAGGCGGTCTCCCATCCAAGTACTAAACAGGCCCAACCCTGCTTGGCTTCCGAGATCAGACGAGATCGGGCGGGTCCAGGGTGGTATGGCCGTGAGCGAAATGTTCCAGGTCAAAACGGCCTTTTTTATATCAAACACTGTCTTTTCGTGAAGAGTACCTTCACGCCACTTGCTCGGTCAAAATTGGGATATCTCAATGAAAAACTTCTTTTTTTTTTTTTTTTTTTTTTTTTTGACAGGTGAAAAAGGGGGGAAATGCTCACAGCACCTGGTATTCCCAGGCGGTCTCCCATCCAAGTACTAAACAGGCCCAACCCTGCTTGGCTTCCGAGATCAGACGAGATCGGGCGGGTCCAGGGTGGTATGGCCGTGAGCGAAATGTTCCAGGTCAAAACGGCCTTTTTTATATCAAACACTGTCTTTTCGTGAAGAGTACCTTCACGCCACTTGCTCGGTCAAAATTGGGATATCTCAATGAAAAACTTCTTTTTTTTTTTTTTTTTTTTTTTGACAGGTGAAAAAGGGGGGAAATGCTCACAGCACCTGGTATTCCCAGGCGGTCTCCCATCCAAGTACTAAACAGGCCCAACCCTGCTTGGCTTCCGAGATCAGACGAGATCGGGCGGGTCCAGGGTGGTATGGCCGTGAGCGAAATGTTCCAGGTCAAAACGGCCTTTTTTATATCAAACACTGTCTTTTCGTGAAGAGTACCTTCACGCCACTTGCTCGGTCAAAATTGGGATATCTCAATGAAAAACTTCTTTTTTTTTTTTTTTTTTTTTTTTTTGACAGGTGAAAAAGGGGGGAAATGCTCACAGCACCTGGTATTCCCAGGCGGTCTCCCATCCAAGTACTAAACAGGCCCAACCCTGCTTGGCTTCCGAGATCAGACGAGATCGGGCGGGTCCAGGGTGGTATGGCCGTGAGCGAAATGTTCCAGGTCAAAACGGCCTTTTTTATATCAAACACTGTCTTTTCGTGAAGAGTACCTTCACGCCACTTGCTCGGTCAAAATTGGGATATCTCAATGAAAAACTTCTTTTTTTTTTTTTTTTTTTTTTTGACAGGTGAAAAAGGGGGGAAATGCTCACAGCACCTGGTATTCCCAGGCGGTCTCCCATCCAAGTACTAACCAGGCCCAACCCTGCTTGGCTTCCGAGATCAGACGAGATCGGGCTGGTCCAGGGTGGTATGGCCGTGAGCGAAATGTTCCAGGTCAAAACGGCCTTTTTTATATCAAACACTGTCTTTTCGTGAAGAGTACCTTCACGCCACTTGCTCGGTCAAAATTGGGATATCTCAATGAAAAACTTCTTTTTTTTTTTTTTTTTTTTTTTGACAGGTGAAAAAGTATGAAAATGCTCACAGCACCAGGTATTCCCAGGCGGTCTCCCATCCAAGTACTAAACAGGCCCAACCCTGCTTGGCTTCCGAGATCAGACGAGATCGGGCGGGTCCAGGGTGGTATGGCCGTGAGCGAAATGTTCCAGGTCAAAACGGCCTTTTTTATATCAAACACTGTCTTTTCGTGAAGAGTACCTTCACGCCACTTGCTCGGTCAAAATTGGGATATCTCAATGAAAAACTTCTTTTTTTTTTTTTTTTGACAGGTGAAAAAGTGTGAAAATGCTCACAGCACCTGGTATTCCCAGGCGGTCTCCCATCCAAGTACTAACCAGGCCCAACCCTGCTTGGCTTCCGAGATCAGACGAGATCGGGCTGGTCCAGGGTGGTATGGCCGTGAGCGAAATGTTCCAGGTCAAAACTCGTATAAATTGCTTTTTTTGCATCAAACACTGTCTTTTCGTGAAGAGTACCTTCACGCCACTTGCTCGGTCAAAATTGGGATATCTCAATGAAAAACTTCTTTTTTTTTTTTTTTTTTTTTTTTTTTGACAGGTGAAAAAGGGGGGAAATGCTCACAGCACCTGGTATTCCCAGGCGGTCTCCCATCCAAGTACTAAACAGGCCCAACCCTGCTTGGCTTCCGAGATCAGACGAGATCGGGCGGGTCCAGGGTGGTATGGCCGTGAGCGAAATGTTCCAGGTCAAAACGGCCTTTTTTATATCAAACACTGTCTTTTCGTGAAGAGTACCTTCACGCCACTTGCTCGGTCAAAATTGGGATATCTCAATGAAAAACTTCTTTTTTTTTTTTTTTTTTTTTTTTTTTGACAGGTGAAAAAGGGGGGAAATGCTCACAGCACCTGGTATTCCCAGGCGGTCTCCCATCCAAGTACTAAACAGGCCCAACCCTGCTTGGCTTCCGAGATCAGACGAGATCGGGCTGGTCCAGGGTGGTATGGCCGTGAGCGAAATGTTCCAGGTCAAAACGGCCTTTTTTATATCAAACACTGTCTTTTCGTGAAGAGTACCTTCACGCCACTTGCTCGGTCAAAATTGGGATATCTCAATGAAAAACTTCTTTTTTTTTTTTTTTTTTTTTTTGACAGGTGAAAAAGTATGAAAATGCTCACAGCACCAGGTATTCCCAGGCGGTCTCCCATCCAAGTACTAAACAGGCCCAACCCTGCTTGGCTTCCGAGATCAGACGAGATCGGGCGGGTCCAGGGTGGTATGGCCGTGAGCGAAATGTTCCAGGTCAAAACGGCCTTTTTTATATCAAACACTGTCTTTTCGTGAAGAGTACCTTCACGCCACTTGCTCGGTCAAAATTGGGATATCTCAATGAAAAACTTCTTTTTTTTTTTTTTTTGACAGGTGAAAAAGTGTGAAAATGCTCACAGCACCTGGTATTCCCAGGCGGTCTCCCATCCAAGTACTAACCAGGCCCAACCCTGCTTGGCTTCCGAGATCAGACGAGATCGGGCTGGTCCAGGGTGGTATGGCCGTGAGCGAAATGTTCCAGGTCAAAACTCGTATAAATTGCTTTTTTTGCATCAAACACTGTCTTTTCGTGAAGAGTACCTTCACGCCACTTGCTCGGTCAAAATTGGGATATCTCAATGAAAAACTTCTTTTTTTTTTTTTTTTTTTTTTTTTTTGACAGGTGAAAAAGGGGGGAAATGCTCACAGCACCTGGTATTCCCAGGCGGTCTCCCATCCAAGTACTAAACAGGCCCAACCCTGCTTGGCTTCCGAGATCAGACGAGATCGGGCGGGTCCAGGGTGGTATGGCCGTGAGCGAAATGTTCCAGGTCAAAACGGCCTTTTTTATATCAAACACTGTCTTTTCGTGAAGAGTACCTTCACGCCACTTGCTCGGTCAAAATTGGGATATCTCAATGAAAAACTTCTTTTTTTTTTTTTTTTTTTTTTTTTTTGACAGGTGAAAAAGGGGGGAAATGCTCACAGCACCTGGTATTCCCAGGCGGTCTCCCATCCAAGTACTAAACAGGCCCAACCCTGCTTGGCTTCCGAGATCAGACGAGATCGGGCGGGTCCAGGGTGGTATGGCCGTGAGCGAAATGTTCCAGGTCAAAACGGCCTTTTTTATATCAAACACTGTCTTTTCGTGAAGAGTACCTTCACGCCACTTGCTCGGTCAAAATTGGGATATCTCAATGAAAAACTTCTTTTTTTTTTTTTTTTTTTTTTTTTTGACAGGTGAAAAAGGGGGGAAATGCTCACAGCACCTGGTATTCCCAGGCGGTCTCCCATCCAAGTACTAAACAGGCCCAACCCTGCTTGGCTTCCGAGATCAGACGAGATCGGGCGGGTCCAGGGTGGTATGGCCGTGAGCGAAATGTTCCAGGTCAAAACGGCCTTTTTTATATCAAACACTGTCTTTTCGTGAAGAGTACCTTCACGCCACTTGCTCGGTCAAAATTGGGATATCTCAATGAAAAACTTCTTTTTTTTTTTTTTTTTTTTTTTTTTGACAGGTGAAAAAGTGTGAAAATGCTCACAGCACCTGGTATTCCCAGGCGGTCTCCCATCCAAGTACTAACCAGGCCCAACCCTGCTTGGCTTCCGAGATCAGACGAGATCGGGCTGGTCCAGGGTGGTATGGCCGTGAGCGAAATGTTCCAGGTCAAAACGGCCTTTTTTATATCAAACACTGTCTTTTCGTGAAGAGTACCTTCACGCCACTTGCTCGGTCAAAATTGGGATATCTCAATGAAAAACTTCTTTTTTTTTTTTTTTTTTTTTTTTTTTGACAGGTGAAAAAGGGGGGAAATGCTCACAGCACCTGGTATTCCCAGGCGGTCTCCCATCCAAGTACTAAACAGGCCCAACCCTGCTTGGCTTCCGAGATCAGACGAGATCGGGCGGGTCCAGGGTGGTATGGCCGTGAGCGAAATGTTCCAGGTCAAAACGGCCTTTTTTATATCAAACACTGTCTTTTCGTGAAGAGTACCTTCACGCCACTTGCTCGGTCAAAATTGGGATATCTCAATGAAAAACTTCTTTTTTTTTTTTTTTTTTGACAGGTGAAAAAGGGGGGAAATGCTCACAGCACCTGGTATTCCCAGGCGGTCTCCCATCCAAGTACTAAACAGGCCCAACCCTGCTTGGCTTCCGAGATCAGACGAGATCGGGCGGGTCCAGGGTGGTATGGCCGTGAGCGAAATGTTCCAGGTCAAAACGGCCTTTTTTATATCAAACACTGTCTTTTCGTGAAGAGTACCTTCACGCCACTTGCTCGGTCAAAATTGGGATATCTCAATGAAAAACTTCTTTTTTTTTTTTTTTTTTTTTTTTTTGACAGGTGAAAAAGGGGGGAAATGCTCACAGCACCTGGTATTCCCAGGCGGTCTCCCATCCAAGTACTAAACAGGCCCAACCCTGCTTGGCTTCCGAGATCAGACGAGATCGGGCGGGTCCAGGGTGGTATGGCCGTGAGCGAAATGTTCCAGGTCAAAACGGCCTTTTTTATATCAAACACTGTCTTTTCGTGAAGAGTACCTTCACGCCACTTGCTCGGTCAAAATTGGGATATCTCAATGAAAAACTTCTTTTTTTTTTTTTTTTTTTTTTTTTTTGACAGGTGAAAAAGTGTGAAAATGCTCACAGCACCTGGTATTCCCAGGCGGTCTCCCATCCAAGTACTAACCAGGCCCAACCCTGCTTGGCTTCCGAGATCAGACGAGATCGGGCTGGTCCAGGGTGGTATGGCCGTGAGCGAAATGTTCCAGGTCAAAACGGCCTTTTTTATATCAAACACTGTCTTTTCGTGAAGAGTACCTTCACGCCACTTGCTCGGTCAAAATTGGGATATCTCAATGAAAAACTTCTTTTTTTTTTTTTTTTTTTTTTTTTTTGACAGGTGAAAAAGGGGGGAAATGCTCACAGCACCTGGTATTCCCAGGCGGTCTCCCATCCAAGTACTAAACAGGCCCAACCCTGCTTGGCTTCCGAGATCAGACGAGATCGGGCGGGTCCAGGGTGGTATGGCCGTGAGCGAAATGTTCCAGGTCAAAACGGCCTTTTTTATATCAAACACTGTCTTTTCGTGAAGAGTACCTTCACGCCACTTGCTCGGTCAAAATTGGGATATCTCAATGAAAAACTTCTTTTTTTTTTTTTTTTTTTTTTGACAGGTGAAAAAGGGGGGAAATGCTCACAGCACCTGGTATTCCCAGGCGGTCTCCCATCCAAGTACTAAACAGGCCCAACCCTGCTTGGCTTCCGAGATCAGACGAGATCGGGCGGGTCCAGGGTGGTATGGCCGTGAGCGAAATGTTCCAGGTCAAAACGGCCTTTTTTATATCAAACACTGTCTTTTCGTGAAGAGTACCTTCACGCCACTTGCTCGGTCAAAATTGGGATATCTCAATGAAAAACTTCTTTTTTTTTTTTTTTTTTTTTTTTTTGACAGGTGAAAAAGGGGGGAAATGCTCACAGCACCTGGTATTCCCAGGCGGTCTCCCATCCAAGTACTAAACAGGCCCAACCCTGCTTGGCTTCCGAGATCAGACGAGATCGGGCGGGTCCAGGGTGGTATGGCCGTGAGCGAAATGTTCCAGGTCAAAACGGCCTTTTTTATATCAAACACTGTCTTTTCGTGAAGAGTACCTTCACGCCACTTGCTCGGTCAAAATTGGGATATCTCAATGAAAAACTTCTTTTTTTTTTTTTTTTTTTTTTTGACAGGTGAAAAAGGGGGGAAATGCTCACAGCACCTGGTATTCCCAGGCGGTCTCCCATCCAAGTACTAACCAGGCCCAACCCTGCTTGGCTTCCGAGATCAGACGAGATCGGGCTGGTCCAGGGTGGTATGGCCGTGAGCGAAATGTTCCAGGTCAAAACGGCCTTTTTTATATCAAACACTGTCTTTTCGTGAAGAGTACCTTCACGCCACTTGCTCGGTCAAAATTGGGATATCTCAATGAAAAACTTCTTTTTTTTTTTTTTTTTTTTTTGACAGGTGAAAAAGTATGAAAATGCTCACAGCACCAGGTATTCCCAGGCGGTCTCCCATCCAAGTACTAAACAGGCCCAACCCTGCTTGGCTTCCGAGATCAGACGAGATCGGGCGGGTCCAGGGTGGTATGGCCGTGAGCGAAATGTTCCAGGTCAAAACGGCCTTTTTTATATCAAACACTGTCTTTTCGTGAAGAGTACCTTCACGCCACTTGCTCGGTCAAAATTGGGATATCTCAATGAAAAACTTCTTTTTTTTTTTTTTTTGACAGGTGAAAAAGTGTGAAAATGCTCACAGCACCTGGTATTCCCAGGCGGTCTCCCATCCAAGTACTAACCAGGCCCAACCCTGCTTGGCTTCCGAGATCAGACGAGATCGGGCTGGTCCAGGGTGGTATGGCCGTGAGCGAAATGTTCCAGGTCAAAACGGCCTTTTTTATATCAAACACTGTCTTTTCGTGAAGAGTACCTTCACGCCACTTGCTCGGTCAAAATTGGGATATCTCAATGAAAAACTTCTTTTTTTTTTTTTTTTGACAGGTGAAAAAGTGTGAAAATGCTCACAGCACCTGGTATTCCCAGGCGGTCTCCCATCCAAGTACTAACCAGGCCCAACCCTGCTTGGCTTCCGAGATCAGACGAGATCGGGCTGGTCCAGGGTGGTATGGCCGTGAGCGAAATGTTCCAGGTCAAAACGGCCTTTTTTATATCAAACACTGTCTTTTCGTGAAGAGTACCTTCACGCCACTTGCTCGGTCAAAATTGGGATATCTCAATGAAAAACTTCTTTTTTTTTTTTTTTTTTTTTTTGACAGGTGAAAAAGTATGAAAATGCTCACAGCACCTGGTATTCCCAGGCGGTCTCCCATCCAAGTACTAACCAGGCCCAACCCTGCTTGGCTTCCGAGATCAGACGAGATCGGGCTGGTCCAGGGTGGTATGGCCGTGAGCGAAATGTTCCAGGTCAAAACGGCCTTTTTTATATCAAACACTGTCTTTTCGTGAAGAGTACCTTCACGCCACTTGCTCGGTCAAAATTGGGATATCTCAATGAAAAACTTCTTTTTTTTTTTTTTTTTTTTTTTGACAGGTGAAAAAGTATGAAAATGCTCACAGCACCAGGTATTCCCAGGCGGTCTCCCATCCAAGTACTAAACAGGCCCAACCCTGCTTGGCTTCCGAGATCAGACGAGATCGGGCGGGTCCAGGGTGGTATGGCCGTGAGCGAAATGTTCCAGGTCAAAACGGCCTTTTTTATATCAAACACTGTCTTTTCGTGAAGAGTACCTTCACGCCACTTGCTCGGTCAAAATTGGGATATCTCAATGAAAAACTTCTTTTTTTTTTTTTTTTGACAGGTGAAAAAGTGTGAAAATGCTCACAGCACCTGGTATTCCCAGGCGGTCTCCCATCCAAGTACTAACCAGGCCCAACCCTGCTTGGCTTCCGAGATCAGACGAGATCGGGCTGGTCCAGGGTGGTATGGCCGTGAGCGAAATGTTCCAGGTCAAAACTCGTATAAATTGCTTTTTTTGCATCAAACACTGTCTTTTCGTGAAGAGTACCTTCACGCCACTTGCTCGGTCAAAATTGGGATATCTCAATGAAAAACTTCTTTTTTTTTTTTTTTTTTTTTTTTTTGACAGGTGAAAAAGGGGGGAAATGCTCACAGCACCTGGTATTCCCAGGCGGTCTCCCATCCAAGTACTAAACAGGCCCAACCCTGCTTGGCTTCCGAGATCAGACGAGATCGGGCGGGTCCAGGGTGGTATGGCCGTGAGCGAAATGTTCCAGGTCAAAACGGCCTTTTTTATATCAAACACTGTCTTTTCGTGAAGAGTACCTTCACGCCACTTGCTCGGTCAAAATTGGGATATCTCAATGAAAAACTTCTTTTTTTTTTTTTTTTTTTTTTTTTTGACAGGTGAAAAAGGGGGGAAATGCTCACAGCACCTGGTATTCCCAGGCGGTCTCCCATCCAAGTACTAAACAGGCCCAACCCTGCTTGGCTTCCGAGATCAGACGAGATCGGGCGGGTCCAGGGTGGTATGGCCGTGAGCGAAATGTTCCAGGTCAAAACGGCCTTTTTTATATCAAACACTGTCTTTTCGTGAAGAGTACCTTCACGCCACTTGCTCGGTCAAAATTGGGATATCTCAATGAAAAACTTCTTTTTTTTTTTTTTTTTTTTTTGACAGGTGAAAAAGTATGAAAATGCTCACAGCACCTGGTATTCCCAGGCGGTCTCCCATCCAAGTACTAACCAGGCCCAACCCTGCTTGGCTTCCGAGATCAGACGAGATCGGGCTGGTCCAGGGTGGTATGGCCGTGAGCGAAATGTTCCAGGTCAAAACGGCCTTTTTTATATCAAACACTGTCTTTTCGTGAAGAGTACCTTCACGCCACTTGCTCGGTCAAAATTGGGATATCTCAATGAAAAACTTCTTTTTTTTTTTTTTTTGACAGGTGAAAAAGTGTGAAAATGCTCACAGCACCTGGTATTCCCAGGCGGTCTCCCATCCAAGTACTAACCAGGCCCAACCCTGCTTGGCTTCCGAGATCAGACGAGATCGGGCTGGTCCAGGGTGGTATGGCCGTGAGCGAAATGTTCCAGGTCAAAACTCGTATAAATTGCTTTTTTTGCATCAAACACTGTCTTTTCGTGAAGAGTACCTTCACGCCACTTGCTCGGTCAAAATTGGGATATCTCAATGAAAAACTTCTTTTTTTTTTTTTTTTTTTTTTGACAGGTGAAAAAGGGGGGAAATGCTCACAGCACCTGGTATTCCCAGGCGGTCTCCCATCCAAGTACTAAACAGGCCCAACCCTGCTTGGCTTCCGAGATCAGACGAGATCGGGCGGGTCCAGGGTGGTATGGCCGTGAGCGAAATGTTCCAGGTCAAAACGGCCTTTTTTATATCAAACACTGTCTTTTCGTGAAGAGTACCTTCACGCCACTTGCTCGGTCAAAATTGGGATATCTCAATGAAAAACTTCTTTTTTTTTTTTTTTTTTTTTTTGACAGGTGAAAAAGGGGGGAAATGCTCACAGCACCTGGTATTCCCAGGCGGTCTCCCATCCAAGTACTAAACAGGCCCAACCCTGCTTGGCTTCCGAGATCAGACGAGATCGGGCGGGTCCAGGGTGGTATGGCCGTGAGCGAAATGTTCCAGGTCAAAACGGCCTTTTTTATATCAAACACTGTCTTTTCGTGAAGAGTACCTTCACGCCACTTGCTCGGTCAAAATTGGGATATCTCAATGAAAAACTTCTTTTTTTTTTTTTTTTTTTTTTTTTTGACAGGTGAAAAAGGGGGGAAATGCTCACAGCACCTGGTATTCCCAGGCGGTCTCCCATCCAAGTACTAAACAGGCCCAACCCTGCTTGGCTTCCGAGATCAGACGAGATCGGGCGGGTCCAGGGTGGTATGGCCGTGAGCGAAATGTTCCAGGTCAAAACGGCCTTTTTTATATCAAACACTGTCTTTTCGTGAAGAGTACCTTCACGCCACTTGCTCGGTCAAAATTGGGATATCTCAATGAAAAACTTCTTTTTTTTTTTTTTTTTTTTTTTGACAGGTGAAAAAGTATGAAAATGCTCACAGCACCTGGTATTCCCAGGCGGTCTCCCATCCAAGTACTAACCAGGCCCAACCCTGCTTGGCTTCCGAGATCAGACGAGATCGGGCTGGTCCAGGGTGGTATGGCCGTGAGCGAAATGTTCCAGGTCAAAACGGCCTTTTTTATATCAAACACTGTCTTTTCGTGAAGAGTACCTTCACGCCACTTGCTCGGTCAAAATTGGGATATCTCAATGAAAAACTTCTTTTTTTTTTTTTTTTTTTTTTTTGACAGGTGAAAAAGTGTGAAAATGCTCACAGCACCTGGTATTCCCAGGCGGTCTCCCATCCAAGTACTAACCAGGCCCAACCCTGCTTGGCTTCCGAGATCAGACGAGATCGGGCTGGTCCAGGGTGGTATGGCCGTGAGCGAAATGTTCCAGGTCAAAACTCGTATAAATTGCTTTTTTTGCATCAAACACTGTCTTTTCGTGAAGAGTACCTTCACGCCACTTGCTCGGTCAAAATTGGGATATCTCAATGAAAAACTTCTTTTTTTTTTTTTTTTTTTTTTTTTTTGACAGGTGAAAAAGTGTGAAAATGCTCACAGCACCTGGTATTCCCAGGCGGTCTCCCATCCAAGTACTATACAGGCCCAACCCTGCTTGGCTTCCGAGATCAGACGAGATCGGGCTGGTCCAGGGTGGTATGGCCGTGAGCGAAATGTTCCAGGTCAAAACGGCCTTTTTTATATCAAACACTGTCTTTTCGTGAAGAGTACCTTCACGCCACTTGCTCGGTCAAAATTGGGATATCTCAATGAAAAACTTCTTTTTTTTTTTTTTTTTTTTTTGACAGGTGAAAAAGTATGAAAATGCTCACAGCACCAGGTATTCCCAGGCGGTCTCCCATCCAAGTACTATACAGGCCCAACCCTGCTTGGCTTCCGAGATCAGACGAGATCGGGCGGGTCCAGGGTGGTATGGCCGTGAGCGAAATGTTCCAGGTCAAAACGGCCTTTTTTATATCAAACACTGTCTTTTCGTGAAGAGTACCTTCACGCCACTTGCTCGGTCAAAATTGGGATATCTCAATGAAAAACTTCTTTTTTTTTTTTTTTTGACAGGTGAAAAAGTGTGAAAATGCTCACAGCACCTGGTATTCCCAGGCGGTCTCCCATCCAAGTACTAACCAGGCCCAACCCTGCTTGGCTTCCGAGATCAGACGAGATCGGGCTGGTCCAGGGTGGTATGGCCGTGAGCGAAATGTTCCAGGTCAAAACTCGTATAAATTGCTTTTTTTGCATCAAACACTGTCTTTTCGTGAAGAGTACCTTCACGCCACTTGCTCGGTCAAAATTGGGATATCTCAATGAAAAACTTCTTTTTTTTTTTTTTTTTTTTTTTTTTGACAGGTGAAAAAGGGGGGAAATGCTCACAGCACCTGGTATTCCCAGGCGGTCTCCCATCCAAGTACTAACCAGGCCCAACCCTGCTTGGCTTCCGAGATCAGACGAGATCGGGCTGGTCCAGGGTGGTATGGCCGTGAGCAAAATGTTCCAGGTCAAAACGGCCTTTTTTATATCAAACACTGTCTTTTCGTGAAGAGTACCTTCACGCCACTTGCTCGGTCAAAATTGGGATATCTCAATGAAAAACTTCTTTTTTTTTTTTTTTTTTTTTTTTTGACAGGTGAAAAAGGGGGGAAATGCTCACAGCACCTGGTATTCCCAGGCGGTCTCCCATCCAAGTACTAAACAGGCCCAACCCTGCTTGGCTTCCGAGATCAGACGAGATCGGGCGGGTCCAGGGTGGTATGGCCGTGAGCGAAATGTTCCAGGTCAAAACGGCCTTTTTTATATCAAACACTGTCTTTTCGTGAAGAGTACCTTCACGCCACTTGCTCGGTCAAAATTGGGATATCTCAATGAAAAACTTCTTTTTTTTTTTTTTTTTTTTTTTGACAGGTGAAAAAGTATGAAAATGCTCACAGCACCTGGTATTCCCAGGCGGTCTCCCATCCAAGTACTAACCAGGCCCAACCCTGCTTGGCTTCCGAGATCAGACGAGATCGGGCTGGTCCAGGGTGGTATGGCCGTGAGCGAAATGTTCCAGGTCAAAACGGCCTTTTTTATATCAAACACTGTCTTTTCGTGAAGAGTACCTTCACGCCACTTGCTCGGTCAAAATTGGGATATCTCAATGAAAAACTTCTTTTTTTTTTTTTTTTGACAGGTGAAAAAGTGTGAAAATGCTCACAGCACCTGGTATTCCCAGGCGGTCTCCCATCCAAGTACTAACCAGGCCCAACCCTGCTTGGCTTCCGAGATCAGACGAGATCGGGCTGGTCCAGGGTGGTATGGCCGTGAGCGAAATGTTCCAGGTCAAAACTCGTATAAATGGCTTTTTTTTGCATCAAACACTGTCTTTTCGTGAAGAGTACCTTCACGCCACTTGCTCGGTCAAAATTGGGATATCTCAATCAAAAACTTCTTTTTTTTTTTTTTTTTTTTTTTTTTTTGACAGGTGAAAAAGGGGGGAAATGCTCACAGCACCTGGTATTCCCAGGCGGTCTCCCATCCAAGTACTAAACAGGCCCAACCCTGCTTGGCTTCCGAGATCAGACGAGATCGGGCGGGTCCAGGGTGGTATGGCCGTGAGCGAAATGTTCCAGGTCAAAACGGCCTTTTTTATATCAAACACTGTCTTTTCGTGAAGAGTACCTTCACGCCACTTGCTCGGTCAAAATTGGGATATCTCAATGAAAAACTTCTTTTTTTTTTTTTTTTTTTTTTTGACAGGTGAAAAAGTATGAAAATGCTCACAGCACCTGGTATTCCCAGGCGGTCTCCCATCCAAGTACTAACCAGGCCCAACCCTGCTTGGCTTCCGAGATCAGACGAGATCGGGCTGGTCCAGGGTGGTATGGCCGTGAGCGAAATGTTCCAGGTCAAAACGGCCTTTTTTATATCAAACACTGTCTTTTCGTGAAGAGTACCTTCATGCCACTTGCTCGGTCAAAATTGGGATATCTCAATGAAAAACTTCTTTTTTTTTTTTTTTTTTTTTTGACAGGTGAAAAAGTATGAAAATGCTCACAGCACCTGGTATTCCCAGGCGGTCTCCCATCCAAGTACTAACCAGGCCCAACCCTGCTTGGCTTCCGAGATCAGACGAGATCGGGCTGGTCTTTTTTTTTTTTTTTTTTATCTTTTATTATCAAAAACATCTTAAAACAAGTATTTACATATATTTACATGAATGTACAGACATACATGACACACAAGGGCAAGGGAATGGGATACACAAGGGCAAGGGGAGACGAGACAAAAAATTACAGAAAATCAAACACACAATCATTCTCGAAACATTCTTCAGTGATGGGGGGTGATGCCGGGGTCAGAAGAGGATGTCCAGGTTTCCAGAGGGTGTGAGGTGGATCAGGGTGTTGTGGGGGACGAGGTGGGTGATGAACCGGTGCTCTGCTGCCATGTGGAGGTGTCGGAGGTGTGCGGCCAAGAGTCCTTTGAAGATGGGCCAGGGTGCTGCTGTTTTATTGTCACGGAGATGGATGTTCCTGTTGAGATATAATGTGTACCGGGCTATGGAGAGGGTTAGTCGGGCGAGATGGGTGTTGGCTCCAGAGCGACTCTGTCCGGGACCAAAGAGGAGGAGCCAGGGCTCCTGGTCGTCCCCTCCTAGGGCCGCCGGCGGTGGGAGCCTCCAGGACAGCCTCCGAGCGAGGAGGTCCTGCAGTCGGGACCAGAACGGGCGGACGGCCGGGCAGGTGTACAGCATGTGCTCCAGGGTCTCGGGGGGTCCGTGGCACACGGGGCAGTCCGCAGCGTAGCTGTCGGGAAGAAATGCGTGCAGTGCTGCGGATGTAAAGACGATCCTGTGTCTAAATCTGAAGTCAAAATGACCTACGTTATGTGGGGTGTACCAATTAAAGATGTTGGCCCAGATGGTTGCGATGGTGCGTGCGGGGAATGTTAATGACCATTTGTGTTCCGAGGCGGGACGCCCGAGCACTCCCGGCAACAACAACTGATACAGGATGCGGGTGGGTAGGTCTGTGAAAATCCTAAACCTCCCCGTGCTAACAAATACATTAAAATTCAACTTACCTGTCGTGCTCCCCATTTGGCCCAAAGTGCTTCCCCAATGCCTGACCAGATTCCTGTTAAAAATACTTACCATACCACTAATATACTTTCTCCTAAACACTTTACCTGCTAACCTAAAACACTTCCCTATGTAATCTACACTAAAATTACCTTTCACGTCAAATACCTTACCTACATATTCCAGCCCAGCCTCCTCCATCGCCCCACTGATCATGCACTCGCGCTTCCCGGGGGGAGCGGAGAGCAAGTCAGGGTTATGACGGAGGGGCATGTGCGCGAGACCCTCACCGCTGTCTGGAACCGCCACAGTCAGGGGCCTGAAAGTCCTCCACGCCTCCAAGAGTTCCCTCTCGAAGGGGGGGAGGCCCTCCAGGACCGAAACAGGGGGCAACAAACACAAATTATAAACACCAAACTTACCTAGACTATTAACAAACTCACCTATATAATCCTTCCATGGAGCATCTACCTCAACGTCTAGAAATTTCCGAATTGTTTTCAGCCTGAAGGCCTTCTTCCTTAACTCTAAATCTGCTAACTTTAAACCTCCCTGATCGTACTCACCTATCATAACCTTATGTGCAATAAAGCCCCTCTCACGATTCCACAAAAAGTGGTTTATCACTAACCTTAATTTGTTAGCATAGACCCCCGGCAGGCCGTACACGGAGAGTGCATGGTTCAACATGGACATGCACAAAGAATTTACAACTAAGACTTTACCTTTTAATGTCAGATTACGACGTCTCCAAAAATTCAAGCGCGCTGTAATTTTCTCGCACAAAGGCGACCAAAGTGCAGTACGACACGCCTCCTCGTCTCTGCCCAGGGGGACGCCGAGGACCTTGTAGGAGTCCCCGGCCTCCCGGAGCTGGACAGGGAGAGGAACAGGCGTGACGCTGCCGCAAAATTTAACCGTGGTTTTATCAAAATTGATTTTGGCCCCTGAAGCGAGGCCGTAAACATTGAGCACGTGGAGAGAGGCGTTCAGGCTCTCCACGTCTCGGAGGATCAGATTCGTGTCATCTGCGTACTGAAAAATTTTGACTTCCCTACCCGCAGGCGTGGTCAGTCCCCTCACCGCCGCGTCCGCCCTCAACATGGCCGCCAAAGGCTCAGCGGCGATGCTGTAGAGGAGCGACGAGAGGGGACAGCCCTGCCTGACTGATCTTTTTAAGGGGAAAGAGTCAGTTAGAAACCCGTTGACTTTGACCTTACTGACCGCAAAGGAATAGATGAGCTGTAGCCAATTAACAAACCGTTCGCCGAAACCTAACTTACCTAATACAGTCCAGAGGAACGAATGCTCAACTCTGTCGAACGCCTTGTTAAAGTCTACACTAACGTGAATACCACCGGTCGCGTGCATCTGCCGAAGGAGATATCTCAGAGACAAAACTGTGTCTGAGATGTCCCTCCCGGGGACGCTGTAGGCCTGCGAGGGGTGTATGACGGATCCAATCACACGCTTTAACCTACCTGCTAATACCTTTGCTAAAATTTTATAGTCTACGTTCAAAAGGCTAATGGGCCTGTAGTTGGCGAGGCTGCTCCTGTCGCCCTTCTTAAAAAGCAGAGTGACGACACTCATCGCAAAACCATCGCCAACTCTACTCTCACTCTCAAAATCCTGATATAATAGGAGTAGGATCGGAGCTAACCTGGAAGCGAAACGCTTGAAAAACTCACAGGTTAGTCCGTCCTCTCCGGGGCTTTTCCCTGTATTTAAACTCTTGACTGCAGCCTCTATCTCCATGAGAGACAGAGGCGCGTCGCACAGCTCCCTATCCTCCCTGCTCAGTGTGCGCTCCAGAGCACCTACAGCCTGGTCTAAAGCCTGCTCTGCCACTCCGTCTGAACTAAAAAGCCTACTATAGAAATCCTGCGCTGTCTCTAAAACCTCACTTACCTCGGAAACAATCTTACCTGTCTTATCTATCAACTTATCTATGTGCATCTTTCCCTGTGTAACCTTCTCACAGCCGAAGAAGAACGCTGTCGAGCGTTCTCCCTCGACTGTGTGTCTGGCTTTTGCCCTCAAAATTGCACCCTGACACCTACTTACCTCCAGCTGCTCCAGCTCAGCGCGCACCACCAGGTACTCTGGATCCACAGGGCCAGTGGTGGAAGCTGCGCCCTGGTCCAGGACCTGCAGGCGCTGGCGGAGAGCGGTCTCCCTCCTGGTCGACAGCCACGCCTTGTGTTTGCTGTAATTGACACAGAGCTTTTTAATGCGTGTTTTTGCCGTCGGCCACCAATCGACCACGCTGTCGATCAGCTCCAGCTCCATGTCAAATACATCAAACAAAAAGTCCATTTTCCTACAAAAAGTTTCATCACCGAGGATGGAGCTGTTTAGGACCCACAGTCCTCCATTCCTCGGTGATGAAACTAACCCAAAATAAATATCTAAAGTGGAGTGATCACTCAAGCCTGACCACTTGTAGGAAGCACCACTGACTCTCTGTGCCAGGTCTGAGGAGGCAAAACAGAGGTCAATGCGGGACTGCTTCAGGACGCCCTGGACGACCTGCCGCCTGGAGAAATCCTTCAGGAAGGGGTGGACGAACCGCCACACCTCCGTCAGGTTCCTGCTGGCGGCTTCTTCCAACAGGGCTGTCCTGGCAGTGCTGTTTTTAAAAGAGTTGTTAATGCCGATGTCTGTCTTGCAAAGTGTTGTATTAAAGTCACCGATTATGATTGTATTGTCGTTCGCAAAGCGAAATATTTTTTTGAAGAATTGCCTCCTCAGACCATCATCGTTCGGGGCGTAGATGTTAATTAGTCTGAACTTCACTGTGTCCGTGAAGTCCAGGACCAGGAAGGAGCCCTCTGGGTCGGCGTGTACCAGGGTGGGTTGGCCTAAGACACCAGGCCTCACCACCGTGGCCACACCGCGCGAGCACGCCGTGCCCAGGGCCCAAAATACAGAGCCCACTCCCATGCTCCGCACTTGTTGCGCGTGGCTGACATCCCAGTGCGTTTCTTGGATGCAGAGCACGTCCCACTTGGAAAAGTGTAACGCGCTCTGCATCCGCACTGGGCTCCGCAGGCCGCCTGCGTTCCAAGAGGACAAGGAGAACGCCATTAAGAGGAGACCTTGGAGGATGTAACCCATCTTTTATTTAGACTTCTTTTTGGCGCCCGTCGCATCCGACTGCCACACTCTTTTTCTGACTTCACGGGTGGAGAAATCCATGAAGTCATCATTAAAAACAGTCTCGAGCTCACCTCGTGGGGCAGAGCTGCGTGTGGAGGATGGTGGGTTGATGGAGCTTTCTGCTGGCGCTTTTGAAGTGGTTGGAACGGAGGAGGCAGAGCCGCTCTCAGCAGCAGCGCCCTCTCCGTCTCCTGCCACCTGCTTCCTGCGTCTTGCCCCTTTCTTATCCTTCTTCTCCACCTGTCCCCTCTTACCACCGTCCGACTGGAGCTTGGGATCATCACCCAGCTCTGTGGTGATGTCCCCCCCTTTGGAGGTAAGATGCGGGGCCTGTCCCGCACCCATCCTCCTCCCGGGTTCAGCCTCTTCCTCCACGGGCTTAGGAGTTGGACCCTCACGAGTCCCCTCCCTCTGGTCAGGAGGAGCAGTTTGTCCTGCTCCCACCTTCCCAGACGCCAGCGCTGAGCCGAGCACCATCTCCAGTGCGACGGACGCCTCCTCGTCTGAGGAGTCAGAGGAGCAAGAGGAGCCAGACACCTCTGGCTCCCCTGACTCCTCCACAGCCTCCTCCTCCAAAAACTCCTCTACTTCGGAGAGAGCAGTTGCGGGCACGTTCTGGGCCACGTCACTGCTCTCTCCTCCAATGGCGTCCTCCCTGTCCTCCCCTCTGTCCTCCCCTCTGTCCTCCTCTCTGTCACCCGCACCACACGGACATAAGTGGCGGAACATGCGGCACTCTCTGCACTTCGGGGCCCGCTGCGCGACGCACTCGCGCGCGTAATGCCCCTGGCTCCCGCAGTTGCGGCACAGAAAGTCAGGGCACTCCCTCAGAATATGGCCAGGCTGGAGACACCCCCTACACACCCGCACCTGCCTGTCGTGTATTACCCTGAAGTACTCGGGGCCCCCCGCGGTGTCAAACCTGACAGAATACGGTAAGGACTGCACCGTGTCCGTGAACCTTACCCGTACAAACCTGGTGCCGTCCGCCACGTTCGTCCCCGGCCACATTCTCCTCCTCACCTCGGAGACCGCAGAGACCCCCCAGGCGTAGAGCTTGGCCAGGATCTCCTCGTCCTCGATATAAGCCGGCAGCCCCATGAAGGACACGACCAGCTCATCCACCGAGATGTCACGGGCGTGAACCCTGACTCCTCCAATGCAGTACCCGTCCAGGAGCCGCTCCTTCGCTTTAGTGGTACTGACGGTTACTTCATATTTGTCCTTCGAGATGAGTCTGCACGCTACTATGGAGCCGCACACCTCCTGAGTCGATTTCAAAAAAGCTAGTGGCGTGATTTGTGCTCCCTCCGTCAACTCCAACACCACAGTGAGTTCTTTCATAAATTTCATTCTTCTTTCTTCGTTCTTTCTATTATTTACAGATTCTTTCAAACTTTGTCTTGCCTTTGTCGTGTCCATTCCAGTGTCCGATGCCGTGTTGTCCGTCCTTTGAGCCATGCTCACAAAAAACAAAAAATCCACCTCCCAGTAAGTTTACTGGGAGGGGAACAAACAAAAGAACTGAAAAAAGTAAATGAAAATGACCAAAATAACGATTAAAAACTCCAAAAAAAACTTCCAAACCTCCAGCTCCAGACCATGCAGCACACCACAAATTGCACGCACCTGCACTGATTGCAAAGGGGCGGGTCCAGGGTGGTATGGCCGTGAGCGAAATGTTCCAGGTCAAAACGGCCTTTTTTATATCAAACACTGTCTTTTCGTGAAGAGTACCTTCACGCCACTTGCTCGGTCAAAATTGGGATATCTCAATGAAAAACTTCTTTTTTTTTTTTTTTTGACAGGTGAAAAAGTGTGAAAATGCTCACAGCACCTGGTATTCCCAGGCGGTCTCCCATCCAAGTACTAACCAGGCCCAACCCTGCTTGGCTTCCGAGATCAGACGAGATCGGGCTGGTCCAGGGTGGTATGGCCGTGAGCGAAATGTTCCAGGTCAAAACGGCCTTTTTTATATCAAACACTGTCTTTTCGTGAAGAGTACCTTCACGCCACTTGCTCGGTCAAAATTGGGATATCTCAATGAAAAACTTCTTTTTTTTTTTTTTTTTTTTTTTGACAGGTGAAAAAGGGGGGAAATGCTCACAGCACCTGGTATTCCCAGGCGGTCTCCCATCCAAGTACTAAACAGGCCCAACCCTGCTTGGCTTCCGAGATCAGACGAGATCGGGCGGGTCCAGGGTGGTATGGCCGTGAGCGAAATGTTCCAGGTCAAAACGGCCTTTTTTATATCAAACACTGTCTTTTCGTGAAGAGTACCTTCACGCCACTTGCTCGGTCAAAATTGGGATATCTCAATGAAAAACTTCTTTTTTTTTTTTTTTTTTTTTTTTTTGACAGGTGAAAAAGGGGGGAAATGCTCACAGCACCTGGTATTCCCAGGCGGTCTCCCATCCAAGTACTAAACAGGCCCAACCCTGCTTGGCTTCCGAGATCAGACGAGATCGGGCGGGTCCAGGGTGGTATGGCCGTGAGCGAAATGTTCCAGGTCAAAACGGCCTTTTTTATATCAAACACTGTCTTTTCGTGAAGAGTACCTTCACGCCACTTGCTCGGTCAAAATTGGGATATCTCAATGAAAAACTTCTTTTTTTTTTTTTTTTTTTTTTTGACAGGTGAAAAAGTATGAAAATGCTCACAGCACCTGGTATTCCCAGGCGGTCTCCCATCCAAGTACTAACCAGGCCCAACCCTGCTTGGCTTCCGAGATCAGACGAGATCGGGCTGGTCCAGGGTGGTATGGCCGTGAGCGAAATGTTCCAGGTCAAAACGGCCTTTTTTATATCAAACACTGTCTTTTCGTGAAGAGTACCTTCACGCCACTTGCTCGGTCAAAATTGGGATATCTCAATGAAAAACTTCTTTTTTTTTTTTTTTTTTTTTTTTTGACAGGTGAAAAAGTGTGAAAATGCTCACAGCACCTGGTATTCCCAGGCGGTCTCCCATCCAAGTACTAACCAGGCCCAACCCTGCTTGGCTTCCGAGATCAGACGAGATCGGGCTGGTCCAGGGTGGTATGGCCGTGAGCGAAATGTTCCAGGTCAAAACGGCCTTTTTTATATCAAACACTGTCTTTTCGTGAAGAGTACCTTCACGCCACTTGCTCGGTCAAAATTGGGATATCTCAATGAAAAACTTCTTTTTTTTTTTTTTTTGACAGGTGAAAAAGTGTGAAAATGCTCACAGCACCTGGTATTCCCAGGCGGTCTCCCATCCAAGTACTAACCAGGCCCAACCCTGCTTGGCTTCCGAGATCAGACGAGATCGGGCTGGTCCAGGGTGGTATGGCCGTGAGCGAAATGTTCCAGGTCAAAACGGCCTTTTTTATATCAAACACTGTCTTTTCGTGAAGAGTACCTTCACGCCACTTGCTCGGTCAAAATTGGGATATCTCAATGAAAAACTTCTTTTTTTTTTTTTTTTTTTTTTTGACAGGTGAAAAAGGGGGGAAATGCTCACAGCACCTGGTATTCCCAGGCGGTCTCCCATCCAAGTACTAAACAGGCCCAACCCTGCTTGGCTTCCGAGATCAGACGAGATCGGGCGGGTCCAGGGTGGTATGGCCGTGAGCGAAATGTTCCAGGTCAAAACGGCCTTTTTTATATCAAACACTGTCTTTTCGTGAAGAGTACCTTCACGCCACTTGCTCGGTCAAAATTGGGATATCTCAATGAAAAACTTCTTTTTTTTTTTTTTTTGACAGGTGAAAAAGTGTGAAAATGCTCACAGCACCTGGTATTCCCAGGCGGTCTCCCATCCAAGTACTAACCAGGCCCAACCCTGCTTGGCTTCCGAGATCAGACGAGATCGGGCGGGTCCAGGGTGGTATGGCCGTGAGCGAAATGTTCCAGGTCAAAACGGCCTTTTTTATATCAAACACTGTCTTTTCGTGAAGAGTACCTTCACGCCACTTGCTCGGTCAAAATTGGGATATCTCAATGAAAAACTTCTTTTTTTTTTTTTTTTTTTTTTTGACAGGTGAAAAAGTATGAAAATGCTCACAGCACCTGGTATTCCCAGGCGGTCTCCCATCCAAGTACTAACCAGGCCCAACCCTGCTTGGCTTCCGAGATCAGACGAGATCGGGCTGGTCCAGGGTGGTATGGCCGTGAGCGAAATGTTCCAGGTCAAAACGGCCTTTTTTATATCAAACACTGTCTTTTCGTGAAGAGTACCTTCACGCCACTTGCTCGGTCAAAATTGGGATATCTCAATGAAAAACTTCTTTTTTTTTTTTTTTTGACAGGTGAAAAAGTGTGAAAATGCTCACAGCACCTGGTATTCCCAGGCGGTCTCCCATCCAAGTACTAACCAGGCCCAACCCTGCTTGGCTTCCGAGATCAGACGAGATCGGGCTGGTCCAGGGTGGTATGGCCGTGAGCGAAATGTTCCAGGTCAAAACGGCCTTTTTTATATCAAACACTGTCTTTTCGTGAAGAGTACCTTCACGCCACTTGCTCGGTCAAAATTGGGATATCTCAATAAAAAACTTCTTTTTTTTTTTTTTTTTTTTTTTTTGACAGGTGAAAAAGTGTGAAAATGCTCACAGCACCTGGTATTCCCAGGCGGTCTCCCATCCAAGTACTAACCAGGCCCAACCCTGCTTGGCTTCCGAGATCAGACGAGATCGGGCTGGTCCAGGGTGGTATGGCCGTGAGCGAAATGTTCCAGGTCAAAACTCGTATAAATTGCTTTTTTTGCATCAAACACTGTCTTTTCGTGAAGAGTACCTTCACGCCACTTGCTCGGTCAAAATTGGGATATCTCAATGAAAAACTTCTTTTTTTTTTTTTTTTTTTTTTTTTTTGACAGGTGAAAAAGTGTGAAAATGCTCACAGCACCTGGTATTCCCAGGCGGTCTCCCATCCAAGTACTATACAGGCCCAACCCTGCTTGGCTTCCGAGATCAGACGAGATCGGGCTGGTCCAGGGTGGTATGGCCGTGAGCGAAATGTTCCAGGTCAAAACGGCCTTTTTTATATCAAACACTGTCTTTTCGTGAAGAGTACCTTCACGCCACTTGCTCGGTCAAAATTGGGATATCTCAATGAAAAACTTCTTTTTTTTTTTTTTTTTTTTTTTTGACAGGTGAAAAAGTATGAAAATGCTCACAGCACCAGGTATTCCCAGGCGGTCTCCCATCCAAGTACTAAACAGGCCCAACCCTGCTTGGCTTCCGAGATCAGACGAGATCGGGCTGGTCCAGGGTGGTATGGCCGTGAGCGAAATGTTCCAGGTCAAAACGGCCTTTTTTATATCAAACACTGTCTTTTCGTGAAGAGTACCTTCACGCCACTTGCTCGGTCAAAATTGGGATATCTCAATGAAAAACTTCTTTTTTTTTTTTTTTTGACAGGTGAAAAAGTGTGAAAATGCTCACAGCACCTGGTATTCCCAGGCGGTCTCCCATCCAAGTACTAACCAGGCCCAACCCTGCTTGGCTTCCGAGATCAGACGAGATCGGGCTGGTCCAGGGTGGTATGGCCGTGAGCGAAATGTTCCAGGTCAAAACGGCCTTTTTTATATCAAACACTGTCTTTTCGTGAAGAGTACCTTCACGCCACTTGCTCGGTCAAAATTGGGATATCTCAATGAAAAACTTCTTTTTTTTTTTTTTTTTTTTTTTTTTGACAGGTGAAAAAGTGTGAAAATGCTCACAGCACCTGGTATTCCCAGGCGGTCTCCCATCCAAGTACTAACCAGGCCCAACCCTGCTTGGCTTCCGAGATCAGACGAGATCGGGCTGGTCCAGGGTGGTATGGCCGTGAGCGAAATGTTCCAGGTCAAAACTCGTATAAATTGCTTTTTTTGCATCAAACACTGTCTTTTCGTGAAGAGTACCTTCACGCCACTTGCTCGGTCAAAATTGGGATATCTCAATGAAAAACTTCTTTTTTTTTTTTTTTTTTTTTTTTTTGACAGGTGAAAAAGTGTGAAAATGCTCACAGCACCTGGTATTCCCAGGCGGTCTCCCATCCAAGTACTAACCAGGCCCAACCCTGCTTGGCTTCCGAGATCAGACGAGATCGGGCTGGTCCAGGGTGGTATGGCCGTGAGCAAAATGTTCCAGGTCAAAACTCGTATAAATTGCTTTTTTTGCATCAAACACTGTCTTTTCGTGAAGAGTACCTTCACGCCACTTGCTCGGTCAAAATTGGGATATCTCAATGAAAAACTTCTTTTTTTTTTTTTTTTTTTTTTTTTTTGACAGGTGAAAAAGTGTGAAAATGCTCACAGCACCTGGTATTCCCGGGCGGTCTCCCATCCAAGTACTATACAGGCCCAACCCTGCTTGGCTTCCGAGATCAGACGAGATCGGGCTGGTCCAGGGTGGTATGGCCGTGAGCGAAATGTTCCAGGTCAAAACGGCCTTTTTTATATCAAACACTGTCTTTTCGTGAAGAGTACCTTCACGCCACTTGCTCGGTCAAAATTGGGATATCTCAATGAAAAACTTCTTTTTTTTTTTTTTTTGACAGGTGAAAAAGTGTGAAAATGCTCACAGCACCTGGTATTCCCAGGCGGTCTCCCATCCAAGTACTAACCAGGCCCAACCCTGCTTGGCTTCCGAGATCAGACGAGATCGGGCTGGTCCAGGGTGGTATGGCCGTGAGCGAAATGTTCCAGGTCAAAACTCGTATAAATTGCTTTTTTTGCATCAAACACTGTCTTTTCGTGAAGAGTACCTTCACGCCACTTGCTCGGTCAAAATTGGGATATCTCAATGAAAAACTTCTTTTTTTTTTTTTTTTTTTTTTTGACAGGTGAAAAAGTATGAAAATGCTCACAGCACCTGGTATTCCCAGGCGGTCTCCCATCCAAGTACTAACCAGGCCCAACCCTGCTTGGCTTCCGAGATCAGACGAGATCGGGCTGGTCCAGGGTGGTATGGCCGTGAGCGAAATGTTCCAGGTCAAAACGGCCTTTTTTATATCAAACACTGTCTTTTCGTGAAGAGTACCTTCACGCCACTTGCTCGGTCAAAATTGGGATATCTCAATGAAAAACTTCTTTTTTTTTTTTTTTTGACAGGTGAAAAAGTGTGAAAATGCTCACAGCACCTGGTATTCCCAGGCGGTCTCCCATCCAAGTACTAACCAGGCCCAACCCTGCTTGGCTTCCGAGATCAGACGAGATCGGGCTGGTCCAGGGTGGTATGGCCGTGAGCGAAATGTTCCAGGTCAAAACTCGTATAAATTGCTTTTTTTGCATCAAACACTGTCTTTTCGTGAAGAGTACCTTCACGCCACTTGCTCGGTCAAAATTGGGATATCTCAATGAAAAACTTCTTTTTTTTTTTTTTTTTTTTTTTTTTTGACAGGTGAAAAAGTGTGAAAATGCTCACAGCACCTGGTATTCCCGGGCGGTCTCCCATCCAAGTACTATACAGGCCCAACCCTGCTTGGCTTCCGAGATCAGACGAGATCGGGCTGGTCCAGGGTGGTATGGCCGTGAGCGAAATGTTCCAGGTCAAAACGGCCTTTTTTATATCAAACACTGTCTTTTCGTGAAGAGTACCTTCACGCCACTTGCTCGGTCAAAATTGGGATATCTCAATGAAAAACTTCTTTTTTTTTTTTTTTTTTTTTTTGACAGGTGAAAAAGTATGAAAATGCTCACAGCACCTGGTATTCCCAGGCGGTCTCCCATCCAAGTACTAACCAGGCCCAACCCTGCTTGGCTTCCGAGATCAGACGAGATCGGGCTGGTCCAGGGTGGTATGGCCGTGAGCGAAATGTTCCAGGTCAAAACGGCCTTTTTTATATCAAACACTGTCTTTTCGTGAAGAGTACCTTCACGCCACTTGCTCGGTCAAAATTGGGATATCTCAATGAAAAACTTCTTTTTTTTTTTTTTTTGACAGGTGAAAAAGTGTGAAAATGCTCACAGCACCTGGTATTCCCAGGCGGTCTCCCATCCAAGTACTAACCAGGCCCAACCCTGCTTGGCTTCCGAGATCAGACGAGATCGGGCTGGTCCAGGGTGGTATGGCCGTGAGCGAAATGTTCCAGGTCAAAACTCGTATAAATTGCTTTTTTTGCATCAAACACTGTCTTTTCGTGAAGAGTACCTTCACGCCACTTGCTCGGTCAAAATTGGGATATCTCAATGAAAAACTTCTTTTTTTTTTTTTTTTTTTTTTTGACAGGTGAAAAAGTATGAAAATGCTCACAGCACCTGGTATTCCCAGGCGGTCTCCCATCCAAGTACTAACCAGGCCCAACCCTGCTTGGCTTCCGAGATCAGACGAGATCGGGCTGGTCCAGGGTGGTATGGCCGTGAGCGAAATGTTCCAGGTCAAAACGGCCTTTTTTATATCAAACACTGTCTTTTCGTGAAGAGTACCTTCACGCCACTTGCTCGGTCAAAATTGGGATATCTCAATGAAAAACTTCTTTTTTTTTTTTTTTTGACAGGTGAAAAAGTGTGAAAATGCTCACAGCACCTGGTATTCCCAGGCGGTCTCCCATCCAAGTACTAACCAGGCCCAACCCTGCTTGGCTTCCGAGATCAGACGAGATCGGGCTGGTCCAGGGTGGTATGGCCGTGAGCGAAATGTTCCAGGTCAAAACGGCCTTTTTTATATCAAACACTGTCTTTTCGTGAAGAGTACCTTCACGCCACTTGCTCGGTCAAAATTGGGATATCTCAATAAAAAACTTCTTTTTTTTTTTTTTTTTTTTTTTTGACAGGTGAAAAAGTGTGAAAATGCTCACAGCACCTGGTATTCCCAGGCGGTCTCCCATCCAAGTACTAACCAGGCCCAACCCTGCTTGGCTTCCGAGATCAGACGAGATCGGGCTGGTCCAGGGTGGTATGGCCGTGAGCGAAATGTTCCAGGTCAAAACGGCCTTTTTTATATCAAACACTGTCTTTTCGTGAAGAGTACCCTCACGCCACTTGCTCGGTCAAAATTGGGATATCTCAATGAAAAACTTCTTTTTTTTTTTTTTTTGACAGGTGAAAAAGTGTGAAAATGCTCACAGCACCTGGTATTCCCAGGCGGTCTCCCATCCAAGTACTAACCAGGCCCAACCCTGCTTGGCTTCCGAGATCAGACGAGATCGGGCTGGTCCAGGGTGGTATGGCCGTGAGCGAAATGTTCCAGGTCAAAACGGCCTTTTTTATATCAAACACTGTCTTTTCGTGAAAAGTACCTTCACGCCACTTGCTCGGTCAAAATTGGGATATCTCAATAAAAAACTTTTTTTTTTTTTTTTTTTTTTTTTGACAGGTGAAAAAGTGTGAAAATGCTCACAGCACCTGGTATTCCCAGGCGGTCTCCCATCCAAGTACTAACCAGGCCCAACCCTGCTTGGCTTCCGAGATCAGACGAGATCGGGCTGGTCCAGGGTGGTATGGCCGTGAGCGAAATGTTCCAGGTCAAAACGGCCTTTTTTATATCAAACACTGTCTTTTCGTGAAGAGTACCTTCACGCCACTTGCTCGGTCAAAATTGGGATATCTCAATGAAAAACTTCTTTTTTTTTTTTTTTTTTTTTTTGACAGGTGAAAAAGTATGAAAATGCTCACAGCACCAGGTATTCCCAGGCGGTCTCCCATCCAAGTACTAAACAGGCCCAACCCTGCTTGGCTTCCGAGATCAGACGAGATCGGGCGGGTCCAGGGTGGTATGGCCGTGAGCGAAATGTTCCAGGTCAAAACTCGTATAAATGGCTTTTTTTTGCATCAAACACTGTCTTTTCGTGAAGAGTACCTTCACGCCACTTGCTCGGTCAAAATTGGGATATCTCAATGAAAAACTTCTTTTTTTTTTTTTTTTTTTTTTTTTTGACAGGTGAAAAAGTGTGAAAATGCTCACAGCACCTGGTATTCCCAGGCGGTCTCCCATCCAAGTACTAACCAGGCCCAACCCTGCTTGGCTTCCGAGATCAGACGAGATCGGGCTGGTCCAGGGTGGTATGGCCGTGAGCGAAATGTTCCAGGTCAAAACTCGTATAAATTGCTTTTTTTGCATCAAACACTGTCTTTTCGTGAAGAGTACCTTCACGCCACTTGCTCGGTCAAAATTGGGATATCTCAATGAAAAACTTCTTTTTTTTTTTTTTTTTTTTTTTTTTTGACAGGTGAAAAAGTGTGAAAATGCTCACAGCACCTGGTATTCCCAGGCGGTCTCCCATCCAACTACTGACCAGGCCCAACCCTGCTTGGCTTCCGAGATCAGACGAGATCGGGCTGGTCCAGGGTGGTATGGCCGTGAGCGAAATGTTCCAGGTCAAAACTCGTATAAATTGCTTTTTTTGCATCAAACACTGTCTTTTCGTGAAGAGTACCTTCACGCCACTTGCTCGGTCAAAATTGGGATATCTCAATGAAAAACTTCTTTTTTTTTTTTTTTTTTTTTTTTTTGACAGGTGAAAAAGTGTGAAAATGCTCACAGCACCTGGTATTCCCAGGCGGTCTCCCATCCAAGTACTAACCAGGCCCAACCCTGCTTGGCTTCCGAGATCAGACGAGATCGGGCTGGTCCAGGGTGGTATGGCCGTGAGCAAAATGTTCCAGGTCAAAACGGCCTTTTTTATATCAAACACTGTCTTTTCGTGAAGAGTACCTTCACGCCACTTGCTCGGTCAAAATTGGGATATCTCAATGAAAAACTTCTTCTTTTTTTTTTTTTTTTTTTTTTGACAGGTGAAAAAGTGTGAAAATGCTCACAGCACCTGGTATTCCCAGGCGGTCTCCCATCCAAGTACTAACCAGGCCCAACCCTGCTTGGCTTCCGAGATCAGACGAGATCGGGCTGGTCCAGGGTGGTATGGCCGTGAGCAAAATGTTCCAGGTCAAAACGGCCTTTTTTATATCAAACACTGTCTTTTCGTGAAGAGTACCTTCACGCCACTTGCTCGGTCAAAATTGGGATATCTCAATGAAAAACTTCTTCTTTTTTTTTTTTTTTTTTTTTTTGACAGGTGAAAAAGTGTGAAAATGCTCACAGCACCTGGTATTCCCAGGCGGTCTCCCATCCAAGTACTAACCAGGCCCAACCCTGCTTGGCTTCCGAGATCAGATGAGATCGGGCTGGTCCAGGGTGGTATGGCCGTGAGCGAAATGTTCCAGGTCAAAACTCGTATAAATTGCTTTTTTTGCATCAAACACTGTCTTTTCCTGAAGAGTACCTTCACGCCACTTGCTCGGTCAAAATTGGGATATCTCAATGAAAAACTTCTTTTTTTTTTTTTTTTTTTTTTTGACAGGTGAAAAAGTATGAAAATGCTCACAGCACCTGGTATTCCCAGGCGGTCTCCCATCCAAGTACTAACCAGGCCCAACCCTGCTTGGCTTCCGAGATCAGACGAGATCGGGCTGGTCCAGGGTGGTATGGCCGTGAGCGAAATGTTCCAGGTCAAAACGGCCTTTTTTATATCAAACACTGTCTTTTCGTGAAGAGTACCTTCACGCCACTTGCTCGGTCAAAATTGGGATATCTCAATGAAAAACTTCTTTTTTTTTTTTTTTTGACAGGTGAAAAAGTGTGAAAATGCTCACAGCACCTGGTATTCCCAGGCGGTCTCCCATCCAAGTACTAACCAGGCCCAACCCTGCTTGGCTTCCGAGATCAGACGAGATCGGGCTGGTCCAGGGTGGTATGGCCGTGAGCGAAATGTTCCAGGTCAAAACTCGTATAAATTGCTTTTTTTGCATCAAACACTGTCTTTTCGTGAAGAGTACCTTCACGCCACTTGCTCGGTCAAAATTGGGATATCTCAATGAAAAACTTCTTTTTTTTTTTTTTTTGACAGGTGAAAAAGTGTGAAAATGCTCACAGCACCTGGTATTCCCAGGCGGTCTCCCATCCAAGTACTAACCAGGCCCAACCCTGCTTGGCTTCCGAGATCAGACGAGATCGGGCTGGTCCAGGGTGGTATGGCCGTGAGCGAAATGTTCCAGGTCAAAACGGCCTTTTTTATATCAAACACTGTCTTTTCGTGAAGAGTAGCTTCACGCCACTTGCTCGGTCAAAATTGGGATATCTCAATGAAAAACTTCTTTTTTTTTTTTTTTTTTTTTTTGACAGGTGAAAAAGTATGAAAATGCTCACAGCACCAGGTATTCCCAGGCGGTCTCCCATCCAAGTACTAAACAGGCCCAACCCTGCTTGGCTTCCGAGATCAGACGAGATCGGGCGGGTCCAGGGTGGTATGGCCGTGAGCGAAATGTTCCAGGTCAAAACTCGTATAAATTGCTTTTTTTGCATCAAACACTGTCTTTTCGTGAAGAGTACCTTCACGCCACTTGCTCGGTCAAAATTGGGATATCTCAATGAAAAACTTCTTCTTTTTTTTTTTTTTTTTTTTTTTGACAGGTGAAAAAGTGTGAAAATGCTCACAGCACCTGGTATTCCCAGGCGGTCTCCCATCCAAGTACTAACCAGGCCCAACCCTGCTTGGCTTCCGAGATCAGACGAGATCGGGCTGGTCCAGGGTGGTATGGCCGTGAGCGAAATGTTCCAGGTCAAAACTCGTATAAATTGCTTTTTTTGCATCAAACACTGTCTTTTCGTGAAGAGTACCTTCACGCCACTTGCTCGGTCAAAATTGGGATATCTCAATGAAAAACTTCTTTTTTTTTTTTTTTTTTTTTTTTTTGACAGGTGAAAAAGTGTGAAAATGCTCACAGCACCTGGTATTCCCAGGCGGTCTCCCATCCAAGTACTAACCAGGCCAAACCCTGCTTGGCTTCCGAGATCAGACGAGATCGGGCTGGTCCAGGGTGGTATGGCCGTGAGCAAAATGTTCCAGGTCAAAACGGCCTTTTTTATATCAAACACTGTCTTTTCGTGAAGAGTACCTTCACGCCACTTGCTCGGTCAAAATTGGGATATCTCAATGAAAAACTTCTTCTTTTTTTTTTTTTTTTTTTTTTGACAGGTGAAAAAGTGTGAAAATGCTCACAGCACCTGGTATTCCCAGGCGGTCTCCCATCCAAGTACTAACCAGGCCCAACCCTGCTTGGCTTCCGAGATCAGACGAGATCGGGCTGGTCCAGGGTGGTATGGCCGTGAGCGAAATGTTCCAGGTCAAAACTCGTATAAATTGCTTTTTTTGCATCAAACACTGTCTTTTCGTGAAGAGTACCTTCACGCCACTTGCTCGGTCAAAATTGGGATATCTCAATGAAAAACTTCTTTTTTTTTTTTTTTTTTTTTTTTTTGACAGGTGAAAAAGTGTGAAAATGCTCACAGCACCTGGTATTCCCAGGCGGTCTCCCATCCAAGTACTAACCAGGCCCAACCCTGCTTGGCTTCCGAGATCAGACGAGATCGGGCTGGTCCAGGGTGGTATGGCCGTGAGCAAAATGTTCCAGGTCAAAACGGCCTTTTTTATATCAAACACTGTCTTTTCGTGAAGAGTACCTTCACGCCACTTGCTCGGTCAAAATTGGGATATCTCAATGAAAAACTTCTTCTTTTTTTTTTTTTTTTTTTTTTTGACAGGTGAAAAAGTGTGAAAATGCTCACAGCACCTGGTATTCCCAGGCGGTCTCCCATCCAAGTACTAACCAGGCCCAACCCTGCTTGGCTTCCGAGATCAGACGAGATCGGGCTGGTCCAGGGTGGTATGGCCGTGAGCGAAATGTTCCAGGTCAAAACTCGTATAAATTGCTTTTTTTGCATCAAACACTGTCTTTTCGTGAAGAGTACCTTCACGCCACTTGCTCGGTCAAAATTGGGATATCTCAATGAAAAACTTCTTTTTTTTTTTTTTTTTTTTTTTTTTGACAGGTGAAAAAGTGTGAAAATGCTCACAGCACCTGGTATTCCCAGGCGGTCTCCCATCCAAGTACTAACCAGGCCCAACCCTGCTTGGCTTCCGAGATCGGACGAGATCGGGCTGGTCCAGGGTGGTATGGCCGTGAGCAAAATGTTCCAGGTCAAAACGGCCTTTTTTATATCAAACACTGTCTTTTCGTGAAGAGTACCTTCACGCCACTTGCTCGGTCAAAATTGGGATATCTCAATGAAAAACTTCTTCTTTTTTTTTTTTTTTTTTTTTTTGACAGGTGAAAAAGTGTGAAAATGCTCACAGCACCTGGTATTCCCAGGCGGTCTCCCATCCAAGTACTAACCAGGCCCAACCCTGCTTGGCTTCCGAGATCAGATGAGATCGGGCTGGTCCAGGGTGGTATGGCCGTGAGCGAAATGTTCCAGGTCAAAACTCGTATAAATTGCTTTTTTTGCATCAAACACTGTCTTTTCCTGAAGAGTACCTTCACGCCACTTGCTCGGTCAAAATTGGGATATCTCAATGAAAAACTTCTTTTTTTTTTTTTTTTTTTTTTTGACAGGTGAAAAAGTATGAAAATGCTCACAGCACCTGGTATTCCCAGGCGGTCTCCCATCCAAGTACTAACCAGGCCCAACCCTGCTTGGCTTCCGAGATCAGACGAGATCGGGCTGGTCCAGGGTGGTATGGCCGTGAGCGAAATGTTCCAGGTCAAAACGGCCTTTTTTATATCAAACACTGTCTTTTCGTGAAGAGTACCTTCACGCCACTTGCTCGGTCAAAATTGGGATATCTCAATGAAAAACTTCTTTTTTTTTTTTTTTTGACAGGTGAAAAAGTGTGAAAATGCTCACAGCACCTGGTATTCCCAGGCGGTCTCCCATCCAAGTACTAACCAGGCCCAACCCTGCTTGGCTTCCGAGATCAGACGAGATCGGGCTGGTCCAGGGTGGTATGGCCGTGAGCGAAATGTTCCAGGTCAAAACTCGTATAAATTGCTTTTTTTGCATCAAACACTGTCTTTTCGTGAAGAGTACCTTCACGCCACTTGCTCGGTCAAAATTGGGATATCTCAATGAAAAACTTCTTTTTTTTTTTTTTTTGACAGGTGAAAAAGTGTGAAAATGCTCACAGCACCTGGTATTCCCAGGCGGTCTCCCATCCAAGTACTAACCAGGCCCAACCCTGCTTGGCTTCCGAGATCAGACGAGATCGGGCTGGTCCAGGGTGGTATGGCCGTGAGCGAAATGTTCCAGGTCAAAACGGCCTTTTTTATATCAAACACTGTCTTTTCGTGAAGAGTAGCTTCACGCCACTTGCTCGGTCAAAATTGGGATATCTCAATGAAAAACTTCTTTTTTTTTTTTTTTTTTTTTTTTGACAGGTGAAAAAGTATGAAAATGCTCACAGCACCAGGTATTCCCAGGCGGTCTCCCATCCAAGTACTAAACAGGCCCAACCCTGCTTGGCTTCCGAGATCAGACGAGATCGGGCTGGTCCAGGGTGGTATGGCCGTGAGCGAAATGTTCCAGGTCAAAACTCGTATAAATGGCTTTTTTTGCATCAAACACTGTCTTTTCGTGAAGAGTACCTTCACGCCACTTGCTCGGTCAAAATTGGGATATCTCAATGAAAAACTTCTTTTTTTTTTTTTTTTTTTTTTGACAGGTGAAAAAGTGTGAAAATGCTCACAGCACCTGGTATTCCCAGGCGGTCTCCCATCCAAGTACTAACCAGGCCCAACCCTGCTTGGCTTCCGAGATCAGACGAGATCGGGCTGGTCCAGGGTGGTATGGCCGTGAGCGAAATGTTCCAGGTCAAAACGGCCTTTTTTATATCAAACACTGTCTTTTCATGAAGAGTACCTTCACGCCACTTGCTCGGTCAAAATTGGGATATCTCAATGAAAAACTTCTTTTTTTTTTTTTTTTGACAGGTGAAAAAGCTCACAGCACCTGGTATTCCCAGGCGGTCTCCCATCCAAGTACTAACCAGGCCCAACCCTGCTTGGCTTCCGAGATCAGACGAGATCGGGCTGGTCCAGGGTGGTATGGCCGTGAGCGAAATGTTCCAGGTCAAAACTCGTATAAATGGCTTTTTTTGCATCAAACACTGTCTTTTCGTGAAGAGTACCTTCACGCCACTTGCTCGGTCAAAATTGGGATATCTCAATGAAAAACTTCTTTTTTTTTTTTTTTTTTTTTTTTGACAGGTGAAAAAGTGTGAAAATGCTCACAGCACCTGGTATTCCCAGGCGGTCTCCCATCCAAGTACTAACCAGGCCCAACCCTGCTTGGCTTCCGAGACCAGACGAGATCGGGCTGGTCCAGGGTGGTATGGCCGTGAGCGAAATGTTCCAGGTCAAAACTCGTATAAATGGCTTTTTTTGCATCAAACACTGTCTTTTCGTGAAGAGTACCTTCACGCCACTTGCTCGGTCAAAATTGGGATATCTCAATGAAAAACTTCTTTTTTTTTTTTTTTTTACAGGTGAAAAAAGTGTGAAAATGCTCACAGCACCTGGTATTCCCAGGCGGTCTCCCATCCAAGTACTAACCAGGCCCAACCCTGCTTGGCTTCCGAGATCAGATGAGATCGGGCTGGTCCAGGGTGGTATGGCCGTGAGCGAAATGTTCCAGGTCAAAACTCGTATAAATGGCTTTTTTTGCATCAAACACTGTCTTTTCGTGAAGAGTACCTTCACGCCACTTGCTCGGTCAAAATTGGGATATCTCAATGAAAAACTTCTTTTTTTTTTTTTTTTTACAGGTGAAAAAGTGTGAAAATGCTCACAGCACCTGGTATTCCCAGGCGGTCTCCCATCCAAGTACTAACCAGGCCCAACCCTGCTTGGCTTCCGAGATCAGACGAGATCGGGCTGGTCCAGGGTGGTATGGCCGTGAGCGAAATGTTCCAGGTCAAAACTCGTATAAATTGCTTTTTTTGCATCAAACACTGTCTTTTCGTGAAGAGTACCTTCACGCCACTTGCTCGGTCAAAATTGGGATATCTCAATGAAAAACTTCTTTTTTTTTTTTTTTTTTTTTTGACAGGTGAAAAAGTGTGAAAATGCTCACAGCACCTGGTATTCCCAGGCGGTCTCCCATCCAAGTACTAACCAGGCCCAACCCTGCTTGGCTTCCGAGATCAGACGAGATCGGGCTGGTCCAGGGTGGTATGGCCGTGAGCGAAATGTTCCAGGTCAAAACTCGTATAAATGGCTTTTTTTGCATCAAACACTGTCTTTTCGTGAAGAGTACCTTCACGCCACTTGCTCGGTCAAAATTGGGATATCTCAATGAAAAACTTCTTTTTTTTTTTTTTTTGACAGGTGAAAAAGCTCACAGCACCTGGTATTCCCAGGCGGTCTCCAATCCAAGTACTAACCAGGCCCAACCCTGCTTGGCTTCCGAGATCAGACGAGATCGGGCTGGTCCAGGGTGGTATGGCCGTGAGCGAAATGTTCCAGGTCAAAACTCGTATAAATGGCTTTTTTTGCATCAAACACTGTCTTTTCGTGAAGAGTACCTTCACGCCACTTGCTCGGTCAAAATTGGGATATCTCAATGAAAAACTTCTTTTTTTTTTTTTTTTTTTTTTTTGACAGGTGAAAAAGTGTGAAAATGCTCACAGCACCTGGTATTCCCAGGCGGTCTCCCATCCAAGTACTAACCAGGCCCAACCCTGCTTGGCTTCCGAGACCAGACGAGATCGGGCTGGTCTTTTTTTTTTTTTTTTTATCTTTTATTATCAAAAACATCTTAAAACAAGTATTTACATATATTTACATGAATGTACAGACATACATGACACACAAGGGCAAGGGAATGGGATACACAAGGGCAAGGGGAGACGAGACAAAAAATTACAGAAAATCAAACACACAATCATTCTCGAAACATTCTTCAGTGATGGGGGGTGATGCCGGGGTCAGAAGAGGATGTCCAGGTTTCCAGAGGGTGTGAGGTGGATCAGGGTGTTGTGGGGGACGAGGTGGGTGATGAACCGGTGCTCTGCTGCCATGTGGAGGTGTCGGAGGTGTGCGGCCAAGAGTCCTTTGAAGATGGGCCAGGGTGCTGCTGTTTTATTGTCACGGAGATGGATGTTCCTGTTGAGATATAATGTGTACCGGGCTATGGAGAGGGTTAGTCGGGCGAGATGGGTGTTGGCTCCAGAGCGACTCTGTCCGGGACCAAAGAGGAGGAGCCAGGGCTCCTGGTCGTCCCCTCCTAGGGCCGCCGGCGGTGGGAGCCTCCAGGACAGCCTCCGAGCGAGGAGGTCCTGCAGTCGGGACCAGAACGGGCGGACGGCCGGGCAGGTGTACAGCATGTGCTCCAGGGTCTCGGGGGGTCCGTGGCACACGGGGCAGTCCGCAGCGTAGCTGTCGGGAAGAAATGCGTGCAGTGCTGCGGATGTAAAGACGATCCTGTGTCTAAATCTGAAGTCAAAATGACCTACGTTATGTGGGGTGTACCAATTAAAGATGTTGGCCCAGATGGTTGCGATGGTGCGTGCGGGGAATGTTAATGACCATTTGTGTTCCGAGGCGGGACGCCCGAGCACTCCCGGCAACAACAACTGATACAGGATGCGGGTGGGTAGGTCTGTGAAAATCCTAAACCTCCCCGTGCTAACAAATACATTAAAATTCAACTTACCTGTCGTGCTCCCCATTTGGCCCAAAGTGCTTCCCCAATGCCTGACCAGATTCCTGTTAAAAATACTTACCATACCACTAATATACTTTCTCCTAAACACTTTACCTGCTAACCTAAAACACTTCCCTATGTAATCTACACTAAAATTACCTTTCACGTCAAATACCTTACCTACATATTCCAGCCCAGCCTCCTCCATCGCCCCACTGATCATGCACTCGCGCTTCCCGGGGGGAGCGGAGAGCAAGTCAGGGTTATGACGGAGGGGCATGTGCGCGAGACCCTCACCGCTGTCTGGAACCGCCACAGTCAGGGGCCTGAAAGTCCTCCACGCCTCCAAGAGTTCCCTCTCGAAGGGGGGGAGGCCCTCCAGGACCGAAACAGGGGGCAACAAACACAAATTATAAACACCAAACTTACCTAGACTATTAACAAACTCACCTATATAATCCTTCCATGGAGCATCTACCTCAACGTCTAGAAATTTCCGAATTGTTTTCAGCCTGAAGGCCTTCTTCCTTAACTCTAAATCTGCTAACTTTAAACCTCCCTGATCGTACTCACCTATCATAACCTTATGTGCAATAAAGCCCCTCTCACGATTCCACAAAAAGTGGTTTATCACTAACCTTAATTTGTTAGCATAGACCCCCGGCAGGCCGTACACGGAGAGTGCATGGTTCAACATGGACATGCACAAAGAATTTACAACTAAGACTTTACCTTTTAATGTCAGATTACGACGTCTCCAAAAATTCAAGCGCGCTGTAATTTTCTCGCACAAAGGCGACCAAAGTGCAGTACGACACGCCTCCTCGTCTCTGCCCAGGGGGACGCCGAGGACCTTGTAGGAGTCCCCCGCCTCCCGGAGCTGGACAGGGAGAGGAACAGGCGTGACGCTGCCGCAAAATTTAACCGTGGTTTTATCGAAATTGATTTTGGCCCCTGAAGCGAGGCCGTAAACATTGAGCACGTGGAGAGAGGCGTTCAGGCTCTCCACGTCTCGGAGGATCAGATTCGTGTCATCTGCGTACTGAAAAATTTTGACTTCCCTACCCGCAGGCGTGGTCAGTCCCCTCACCGCCGCGTCCGCCCTCAACATGGCCGCCAAAGGCTCAGCGGCGATGCTGTAGAGGAGCGACGAGAGGGGACAGCCCTGCCTGACTGATCTTTTTAAGGGGAAAGAGTCAGTTAGAAACCCGTTGACTTTGACCTTACTGACCGCAAAGGAATAGATGAGCTGTAGCCAATTAACAAACCGTTCGCCGAAACCTAACTTACCTAATACAGTCCAGAGGAACGAATGCTCAACTCTGTCGAACGCCTTGTTAAAGTCTACACTAACGTGAATACCACCGGTCGCGTGCATCTGCCGAAGGAGATATCTCAGAGACAAAACTGTGTCTGAGATGTCCCTCCCGGGGACGCTGTAGGCCTGCGAGGGGTGTATGACGGATCCAATCACACGCTTTAACCTACCTGCTAATACCTTTGCTAAAATTTTATAGTCTACGTTCAAAAGGCTAATGGGCCTGTAGTTGGCGAGGCTGCTCCTGTCGCCCTTCTTAAAAAGCAGAGTGACGACACTCATCGCAAAACCATCGCCAACTCTACTCTCACTCTCAAAATCCTGATATAATAGGAGTAGGATCGGAGCTAACCTGGAAGCGAAACGCTTGAAAAACTCACAGGTTAGTCCGTCCTCTCCGGGGCTTTTCCCTGTATTTAAACTCTTGACTGCAGCCTCTATCTCCATGAGAGACAGAGGCGCGTCGCACAGCTCCCTATCCTCCCTGCTCAGTGTGCGCTCCAGAGCACCTACAGCCTGGTCTAAAGCCTGCTCTGCCACTCCGTCTGAACTAAAAAGCCTACTATAGAAATCCTGCGCTGTCTCTAAAACCTCACTTACCTCGGAAACAATCTTACCTGTCTTATCTATCAACTTATCTATGTGCATCTTTCCCTGTGTAACCTTCTCACAGCCGAAGAAGAACGCTGTCGAGCGTTCTCCCTCGACTGTGTGTCTGGCTTTTGCCCTCAAAATTGCACCCTGACACCTACTTACCTCCAGCTGCTCCAGCTCAGCGCGCACCACCAGGTACTCTGGATCCACAGGGCCAGTGGTGGAAGCTGCGCCCTGGTCCAGGACCTGCAGGCGCTGGCGGAGAGCGGTCTCCCTCCTGGTCGACAGCCACGCCTTGTGTTTGCTGTAATTGACACAGAGCTTTTTAATGCGTGTTTTTGCCGTCGGCCACCAATCGACCACGCTGTCGATCAGCTCCAGCTCCATGTCAAATACATCAAACAAAAAGTCCATTTTCCTACAAAAAGTTTCATCACCGAGGATGGAGCTGTTTAGGACCCACAGTCCTCCATTCCTCGGTGATGAAACTAACCCAAAATAAATATCTAAAGTGGAGTGATCACTCAAGCCTGACCACTTGTAGGAAGCACCACTGACTCTCTGTGCCAGGTCTGAGGAGGCAAAACAGAGGTCAATGCGGGACTGCTTCAGGACGCCCTGGACGACCTGCCGCCTGGAGAAAACCTTCAGGAAGGGGTGGACGAACCGCCACACCTCTGTCAGGTTCCTGCTGGCGGCTTCTTCCAACAGGGCTGTCCTGGCAGTGCTGTTTTTAAAAGAGTTGTTAATGCCGATGTCTGTCTTGCAAAGTGTTGTATTAAAGTCACCGATTATGATTGTAGTGTCGTTCGCAAAGCGAAATATTTTTTTGAAGAATTGCCTCCTCAGACCATCATTGTTCGGGGCGTAGATGTTAATTAGTCTGAACTTCACTGTGTCCGTGAAGTCCAGGACCAGGAAGGAGCCCTCTGGGTCGGCGTGTACCAGGGTGGGTTGGCCTAAGACACCAGGCCTCACCACCGTGGCCACACCGCGCGAGCACGCCGTGCCCAGGGCCCAAAATACAGAGCCCACTCCCATGCTCCGCACTTGTTGCGCGTGGCTGACATCCCAGTGCGTTTCTTGGATGCAGAGCACGTCCCACTTGGAAAAGTGTAACGCGCTCTGCATCCGCACTGGGCTCCGCAGGCCGCCTGCGTTCCAAGAAGACAAGGAGAACGCCATTAAGAGGAGACCTTGGAGGATGTAACCCATCTTTTATTTAGACTTCTTTTTGGCGCCCGTCGCATCCGACTGCCACACTCTTTTTCTGACTTCACGGGTGGAGAAATCCATGAAGTCATCATTAAAAACAGTCTCGAGCTCACCTCGTGGGGCAGAGCTGCGTGTGGAGGATGGTGGGTTGATGGAGCTTTCTGCTGGCGCTTTTGAGGTGGTTGGAACGGAGGAGGCAGAGCCGCTCTCAGCAGCAGCGCCCTCTCCGTCTCCTGCCACCTGCTTCCTGCGTCTTGCCCCTTTCTTATCCTTCTTCTCCACCTGTCCCCTCTTACCACCGTCCGACTGGAGCTTGGGATCATCACCCAGCCCTGTGGTGATGTCCCCCCCTTTGGAGGTAAGATGCGGGGCCTGTCCCGCACCCATCCTCCTCCCGGGTTCAGCCTCTTCCTCCACGGGCTTAGGAGTTGGACCCTCACGAGTCCCCTCCCTCTGGTCAGGAGGAGCAGTTTGTCCTGCTCCCACCTTCCCAGACGCCAGCGCTGAGCCGAGCACCATCTCCAGTGCGACGGACGCCTCCTCGTCTGAGGAGTCAGAGGAGCAAGAGGAGCCAGACACCTCTGGCTCCCCTGACTCCTCCACAGCCTCCTCCTCCAAAAACTCCTCTACTTCGGAGAGAGCAGTTGCGGGCACGTTCTGGGCCACGTCACTGCTCTCTCCTCCAATGCCGTCCTCCCTGTCCTCCCCTCTGTCCTCCCCTCTGTCCTCCCCTCTGTCCTCCTCTCTGTCCTCCTCTCTGTCACCCGCACCACACGGACATAAGTGGCGGAACATGCGGCACTCCCTGCACTTCGGGGCCCGCTGCGCGACGCACTCGCGCGCGTAATGCCCCTGGCTCCCGCAGTTGCGGCACAGAAAGTCAGGGCACTCCCTCAGAATATGGCCAGGCTGGAGACACCCCCTACACACCCGCACCTGCCTGTCGTGTATTACCCTGAAGTACTCGGGGCCCCCCGCGGTGTCAAACCTGACAGAATACGGTAAGGACTGCACCGTGTCCGTGAACCTTACCCGTACAAACCTGGTGCCGTCCGCCACGTTCGTCCCCGGCCACATTCTCCTCCTCACCTCGGAGACCGCAGAGACCCCCCAGGCGTAGAGCTTGGCCAGGATCTCCTCGTCCTCGATATAAGCCGGCAGCCCCATGAAGGACACGACCAGCTCATCCACCGAGATGTCACGGGCGTGAACCCTGACTCCTCCAATGCAGTACCCGTCCAGGAGCCGCTCCTTCGCTTTGGTGGTACTGACGGTTACTTCATATTTGTCCTTCGAGATGAGTCTGCATGCTACTATGGAGCCGCACACCTCCTGTGTCGCTTTTAAGAATGCAAGTGGCGTGATTTGTGCTCCCTCCGTCAACTCCAACACCACAGTGAGTTCTTTCATAAATTTCATTCTTCTTTCTTCGTTCTTTCTATTATTTACAGATTCTTTCAAACTTTGTCTTGCCTTTGTCGTGTCCATTCCAGTGTCCGATGCCGTGTTGTCCGTCCTTTGAGCCATGCTCACAAAAAACAAAAAATCCACCTCCCAGTAAGTTTACTGGGAGGGGAACAAACAAAAGAACTGAAAAAAGTAAATGAAAATGACCAAAATAACGATTAAAAACTCAAAAAAAACTCCCAAACCTCCAGCTCCAGACCATGCAGCACACCACAAATTGCACGCACCTGCACTGATTGCAAAGGGGCGGGTCCAGGGTGGTATGGCCGTGAGCGAAATGTTCCAGGTCAAAACTCGTATAAATGGCTTTTTTTGCATCAAACACTGTCTTTTCGTGAAGAGTACCTTCACGCCACTTGCTCGGTCAAAATTGGGATATCTCAATGAAAAACTTCTTTTTTTTTTTTTTTTTACAGGTGAAAAAGTGTGAAAATGCTCACAGCACCTGGTATTCCCAGGCGGTCTCCCATCCAAGTACTAACCAGGCCCAACCCTGCTTGGCTTCCGAGATCAGACGAGATCGGGCTGGTCCAGGGTGGTATGGCCGTGAGCGAAATGTTCCAGGTCAAAACTCGTATAAATTGCTTTTTTTGCATCAAACACTGTCTTTTCGTGAAGAGTACCTTCACGCCACTTGCTCGGTCAAAATTGGGATATCTCAATGAAAAACTTCTTTTTTTTTTTTTTTTTTTTTTTTGACAGGTGAAAAAGTGTGAAAATGCTCACAGCACCTGGTATTCCCAGGCGGTCTCCCATCCAAGTACTAACCAGGCCCAACCCTGCTTGGCTTCCGAGATCAGACGAGATCGGGCTGGTCCAGGGTGGTATGGCCGTGAGCGAAATGTTCCAGGTCAAAACTCGTATAAATGGCTTTTTTTGCATCAAACACTGTCTTTTCGTGAAGAGTACCTTCACGCCACTTGCTCGGTCAAAATTGGGATATCTCAATGAAAAACTTCTTTTTTTTTTTTTTTTTTTTTTTTGACAGGTGAAAAAGTGTGAAAATGCTCACAGCACCTGGTATTCCCAGGCGGTCTCCCATCCAAGTACTAACCAGGCCCAACCCTGCTTGGCTTCCGAGATCAGACGAGATCGGGCTGGTCCAGGGTGGTATGGCCGTGAGCGAAATGTTCCAGGTCAAAACTCGTATAAATGGCTTTTTTTGCATCAAACACTGTCTTTTCGTGAAGAGTACCTTCACGCCACTTGCTCGGTCAAAATTGGGATATCTCAATGAAAAACTTCTTTTTTTTTTTTTTTTTTTTTTTTGACAGGTGAAAAAGTGTGAAAATGCTCACAGCACCTGGTATTCCCAGGCGGTCTCCCATCCAAGTACTAACCAGGCCCAACCCTGCTTGGCTTCCGAGATCAGACGAGATCGGGCTGGTCCAGGGTGGTATGGCCGTGAGCGAAATGTTCCAGGTCAAAACTCGTATAAATGGCTTTTTTTGCATCAAACACTGTCTTTTCGTGAAGAGTACCTTCACGCCACTTGCTCGGTCAAAATTGGGATATCTCAATGAAAAACTTCTTTTTTTTTTTTTTTTTTTTTTTTGACAGGTGAAAAAGTGTGAAAATGCTCACAGCACCTGGTATTCCCAGGCGGTCTCCCATCCAAGTACTAACCAGGCCCAACCCTGCTTGGCTTCCGAGATCAGACGAGATCGGGCTGGTCCAGGGTGGTATGGCCGTGAGCGAAATGTTCCAGGTCAAAACTCGTATAAATGGCTTTTTTTGCATCAAACACTGTCTTTTCGTGAAGAGTACCTTCACGCCACTTGCTCGGTCAAAATTGGGATATCTCAATGAAAAACTTCTTTTTTTTTTTTTTTTTTTTTTTGACAGGTGAAAAAGTGTGAAAATGCTCACAGCACCTGGTATTCCCAGGCGGTCTCCCATCAAAGTACTAACCAGGCCCAACCCTGCTTGGCTTCCGAGATCAGACGAGATCGGGCTGGTCCAGGGTGGTATGGCCGTGAGTGAAATGTTCCAGGTCAAAACTCGTATAAATTGCTTTTTTTGCATCAAACACTGTCTTTTCGTGAAGAGTACCTTCACGCCACTTGCTCGGTCAAAATTGGGATATCTCAATGAAAAACTTCTTTTTTTTTTTTTTTTTTTTTTGACAGGTGAAAAAGTGTGAAAATGCTCACAGCACCTGGTATTCCCAGGCGGTCTCCCATCCAAGTACTAACCAGGCCCAACCCTGCTTGGCTTCCGAGATCAGACGAGATCGGGCTGGTCCAGGGTGGTATGGCCGTGAGCGAAATGTTCCAGGTCAAAACTCGTATAAATGGCTTTTTTTGCATCAAACACTGTCTTTTCGTGAAGAGTACCTTCACGCCACTTGCTCGGTCAAAATTGGGATATCTCAATGAAAAACTTCTTTTTTTTTTTTTTTTTTTTTTTTGACAGGTGAAAAAGTGTGAAAATGCTCACAGCACCTGGTATTCCCAGGCGGTCTCCCATCAAAGTACTAACCAGGCCCAACCCTGCTTGGCTTCCGAGATCAGACGAGATCGGGCTGGTCCAGGGTGGTATGGCCGTGAGTGAAATGTTCCAGGTCAAAACTCGTATAAATTGCTTTTTTTGCATCAAACACTGTCTTTTCGTGAAGAGTACCTTCACGCCACTTGCTCGGTCAAAATTGGGATATCTCAATGAAAAACTTCTTTTTTTTTTTTTTTTTTTTTTGACAGGTGAAAAAGTGTGAAAATGCTCACAGCACCTGGTATTCCCAGGCGGTCTCCCATCCAAGTACTAACCAGGCCCAACCCTGCTTGGCTTCCGAGATCAGACGAGATCGGGCTGGTCCAGGGTGGTATGGCCGTGAGCGAAATGTTCCAGGTCAAAACTCGTATAAATGGCTTTTTTTGCATCAAACACTGTCTTTTCGTGAAGAGTACCTTCACGCCACTTGCTCGGTCAAAATTGGGATATCTCAATGAAAAACTTCTTTTTTTTTTTTTTTTTTTTTTTGACAGGTGAAAAAGTGTGAAAATGCTCACAGCACCTGGTATTCCCAGGCGGTCTCCCATCCAAGTACTAACCAGGCCCAACCCTGCTTGGCTTCCGAGATCAGACGAGATCGGGCTGGTCCAGGGTGGTATGGCCGTGAGCGAAATGTTCCAGGTCAAAACTCGTATAAATGGCTTTTTTTGCATCAAACACTGTCTTTTCGTGAAGAGTACCTTCACGCCACTTGCTCGGTCAAAATTGGGATATCTCAATGAAAAACTTCTTTTTTTTTTTTTTTTTTTTTTTTGACAGGTGAAAAAGTGTGAAAATGCTCACAGCACCTGGTATTCCCAGGCGGTCTCCCATCCAAGTACTAACCAGGCCCAACCCTGCTTGGCTTCCGAGATCAGACGAGATCGGGCTGGTCCAGGGTGGTATGGCCGTGAGCGAAATGTTCCAGGTCAAAACTCGTATAAATGGCTTTTTTTGCATCAAACACTGTCTTTTCGTGAAGAGTACCTTCACGCCACTTGCTCGGTCAAAATTGGGATATCTCAATGAAAAACTTCTTTTTTTTTTTTTTTTTTTTTTTTGACAGGTGAAAAAGTGTGAAAATGCTCACAGCACCTGGTATTCCCAGGCGGTCTCCCATCCAAGTACTAACCAGGCCCAACCCTGCTTGGCTTCCGAGATCAGACGAGATCGGGCTGGTCCAGGGTGGTATGGCCGTGAGCGAAATGTTCCAGGTCAAAACTCGTATAAATGGCTTTTTTTGCATCAAACACTGTCTTTTCGTGAAGAGTACCTTCACGCCACTTGCTCGGTCAAAATTGGGATATCTCAATGAAAAACTTCTTTTTTTTTTTTTTTTTTTTTTTTGACAGGTGAAAAAGTGTGAAAATGCTCACAGCACCTGGTATTCCCAGGCGGTCTCCCATCCAAGTACTAACCAGGCCCAACCCTGCTTGGCTTCCGAGATCAGACGAGATCGGGCTGGTCCAGGGTGGTATGGCCGTGAGCGAAATGTTCCAGGTCAAAACTCGTATAAATGGCTTTTTTTGCATCAAACACTGTCTTTTCGTGAAGAGTACCTTCACGCCACTTGCTCGGTCAAAATTGGGATATCTCAATGAAAAACTTCTTTTTTTTTTTTTTTTTTTTTTTTGACAGGTGAAAAAGTGTGAAAATGCTCACAGCACCTGGTATTCCCAGGCGGTCTCCCATCCAAGTACTAACCAGGCCCAACCCTGCTTGGCTTCCGAGATCAGACGAGATCGGGCTGGTCCAGGGTGGTATGGCCGTGAGCGAAATGTTCCAGGTCAAAACTCGTATAAATGGCTTTTTTTGCATCAAACACTGTCTTTTCGTGAAGAGTACCTTCACGCCACTTGCTCGGTCAAAATTGGGATATCTCAATGAAAAACTTCTTTTTTTTTTTTTTTTTTTTTTTTGACAGGTGAAAAAGTGTGAAAATGCTCACAGCACCTGGTATTCCCAGGCGGTCTCCCATCCAAGTACTAACCAGGCCCAACCCTGCTTGGCTTCCGAGATCAGACGAGATCGGGCTGGTCCAGGGTGGTATGGCCGTGAGCGAAATGTTCCAGGTCAAAACTCGTATAAATGGCTTTTTTTGCATCAAACACTGTCTTTTCGTGAAGAGTACCTTCACGCCACTTGCTCGGTCAAAATTGGGATATCTCAATGAAAAACTTCTTTTTTTTTTTTTTTTTTTTTTGACAGGTGAAAAAGTGTGAAAATGCTCACAGCACCTGGTATTCCCAGGCGGTCTCCCATCCAAGTACTAACCAGGCCCAACCCTGCTTGGCTTCCGAGATCAGACGAGATCGGGCTGGTCCAGGGTGGTATGGCCGTGAGCGAAATGTTCCAGGTCAAAACTCGTATAAATGGCTTTTTTTGCATCAAACACTGTCTTTTCGTGAAGAGTACCTTCACGCCACTTGCTCGGTCAAAATTGGGATATCTCAATGAAAAACTTCTTTTTTTTTTTTTTTTTTTTTTTGACAGGTGAAAAAGTGTGAAAATGCTCACAGCACCTGGTATTCCCAGGCGGTCTCCCATCAAAGTACTAACCAGGCCCAACCCTGCTTGGCTTCCGAGATCAGACGAGATCGGGCTGGTCCAGGGTGGTATGGCCGTGAGTGAAATGTTCCAGGTCAAAACTCGTATAAATTGCTTTTTTTGCATCAAACACTGTCTTTTCGTGAAGAGTACCTTCACGCCACTTGCTCGGTCAAAATTGGGATATCTCAATGAAAAACTTCTTTTTTTTTTTTTTTTTTTTTTGACAGGTGAAAAAGTGTGAAAATGCTCACAGCACCTGGTATTCCCAGGCGGTCTCCCATCCAAGTACTAACCAGGCCCAACCCTGCTTGGCTTCCGAGATCAGACGAGATCGGGCTGGTCCAGGGTGGTATGGCCGTGAGCGAAATGTTCCAGGTCAAAACTCGTATAAATGGCTTTTTTTGCATCAAACACTGTCTTTTCGTGAAGAGTACCTTCACGCCACTTGCTCGGTCAAAATTGGGATATCTCAATGAAAAACTTCTTTTTTTTTTTTTTTTTTTTTGACAGGTGAAAAAGTGTGAAAATGCTCACAGCACCTGGTATTCCCAGGCGGTCTCCCATCCAAGTACTAACCAGGCCCAACCCTGCTTGGCTTCCGAGATCAGACGAGATCGGGCTGGTCCAGGGTGGTATGGCCGTGAGCGAAATGTTCCAGGTCAAAACTCGTATAAATGGCTTTTTTTGCATCAAACACTGTCTTTTCGTGAAGAGTACCTTCACGCCACTTGCTCGGTCAAAATTGGGATATCTCAATGAAAAACTTCTTTTTTTTTTTTTTTTTACAGGTGAAAAAGTGTGAAAATGCTCACAGCACCTGGTATTCCCAGGCGGTCTCCCATCCAAGTACTAACCAGGCCCAACCCTGCTTGGCTTCCGAGATCAGACGAGATCGGGCTGGTCCAGGGTGGTATGGCCGTGAGCGAAATGTTCCAGGTCAAAACTCGTATAAATTGCTTTTTTTGCATCAAACACTGTCTTTTCGTGAAGAGTACCTTCACGCCACTTGCTCGGTCAAAATTGGGATATCTCAATGAAAAACTTCTTTTTTTTTTTTTTTTTACAGGTGAAAAAGTGTGAAAATGCTCACAGCACCTGGTATTCCCAGGCGGTCTCCCATCCAAGTACTAACCAGGCCCAACCCTGCTTGGCTTCCGAGATCAGACGAGATCGGGCTGGTCCAGGGTGGTATGGCCGTGAGCGAAATGTTCCAGGTCAAAACTCGTATAAATGGCTTTTTTTGCATCAAACACTGTCTTTTCGTGAAGAGTACCTTCACGCCACTTGCTCGGTCAAAATTGGGATATCTCAATGAAAAACTTCTTTTTTTTTTTTTTTTTTTTTTTGACAGGTGAAAAAGTGTGAAAATGCTCACAGCACCTGGTATTCCCAGGCGGTCTCCCATCCAAGTACTAACCAGGCCCAACCCTGCTTGGCTTCCGAGATCAGACGAGATCGGGCTGGTCCAGGGTGGTATGGCCGTGAGCGAAATGTTCCAGGTCAAAACTCGTATAAATGGCTTTTTTTGCATCAAACACTGTCTTTTCGTGAAGAGTACCTTCACGCCACTTGCTCGGTCAAAATTGGGATATCTCAATGAAAAACTTCTTTTTTTTTTTTTTTTTTTTTTTGACAGGTGAAAAAGTGTGAAAATGCTCACAGCACCTGGTATTCCCAGGCGGTCTCCCATCCAAGTACTAACCAGGCCCAACCCTGCTTGGCTTCCGAGATCAGACGAGATCGGGCTGGTCCAGGGTGGTATGGCCGTGAGCGAAATGTTCCAGGTCAAAACTCGTATAAATGGCTTTTTTTGCATCAAACACTGTCTTTTCGTGAAGAGTACCTTCACGCCACTTGCTCGGTCAAAATTGGGATATCTCAATGAAAAACTTCTTTTTTTTTTTTTTTTTTTTTTTGACAGGTGAAAAAGTGTGAAAATGCTCACAGCACCTGGTATTCCCAGGCGGTCTCCCATCCAAGTACTAACCAGGCCCAACCCTGCTTGGCTTCCGAGATCAGACGAGATCGGGCTGGTCCAGGGTGGTATGGCCGTGAGCGAAATGTTCCAGGTCAAAACTCGTATAAATGGCTTTTTTTGCATCAAACACTGTCTTTTCGTGAAGAGTACCTTCACGCCACTTGCTCGGTCAAAATTGGGATATCTCAATGAAAAACTTCTTTTTTTTTTTTTTTTTTTTTTTGACAGGTGAAAAAGTGTGAAAATGCTCACAGCACCTGGTATTCCCAGGCGGTCTCCCATCCAAGTACTAACCAGGCCCAACCCTGCTTGGCTTCCGAGATCAGACGAGATCGGGCTGGTCCAGGGTGGTATGGCCGTGAGCGAAATGTTCCAGGTCAAAACTCGTATAAATGGCTTTTTTTGCATCAAACACTGTCTTTTCGTGAAGAGTACCTTCACGCCACTTGCTCGGTCAAAATTGGGATATCTCAATGAAAAACTTCTTTTTTTTTTTTTTTTTTTTTTTGACAGGTGAAAAAGTGTGAAAATGCTCACAGCACCTGGTATTCCCAGGCGGTCTCCCATCCAAGTACTAACCAGGCCCAACCCTGCTTGGCTTCCGAGATCAGACGAGATCGGGCTGGTCCAGGGTGGTATGGCCGTGAGCGAAATGTTCCAGGTCAAAACTCGTATAAATGGCTTTTTTTGCATCAAACACTGTCTTTTCGTGAAGAGTACCTTCACGCCACTTGCTCGGTCAAAATTGGGATATCTCAATGAAAAACTTCTTTTTTTTTTTTTTTTTTTTTGACAGGTGAAAAAGTGTGAAAATGCTCACAGCACCTGGTATTCCCAGGCGGTCTCCCATCCAAGTACTAACCAGGCCCAACCCTGCTTGGCTTCCGAGATCAGACGAGATCGGGCTGGTCCAGGGTGGTATGGCCGTGAGCGAAATGTTCCAGGTCAAAACTCGTATAAATGGCTTTTTTTGCATCAAACACTGTCTTTTCGTGAAGAGTACCTTCACGCCACTTGCTCGGTCAAAATTGGGATATCTCAATGAAAAACTTCTTTTTTTTTTTTTTTTTACAGGTGAAAAAGTGTGAAAATGCTCACAGCACCTGGTATTCCCAGGCGGTCTCCCATCCAAGTACTAACCAGGCCCAACCCTGCTTGGCTTCCGAGATCAGACGAGATCGGGCTGGTCCAGGGTGGTATGGCCGTGAGCGAAATGTTCCAGGTCAAAACTCGTATAAATTGCTTTTTTTGCATCAAACACTGTCTTTTCGTGAAGAGTACCTTCACGCCACTTGCTCGGTCAAAATTGGGATATCTCAATGAAAAACTTCTTTTTTTTTTTTTTTTTACAGGTGAAAAAGTGTGAAAATGCTCACAGCACCTGGTATTCCCAGGCGGTCTCCCATCCAAGTACTAACCAGGCCCAACCCTGCTTGGCTTCCGAGATCAGACGAGATCGGGCTGGTCCAGGGTGGTATGGCCGTGAGCGAAATGTTCCAGGTCAAAACTCGTATAAATGGCTTTTTTTGCATCAAACACTGTCTTTTCGTGAAGAGTACCTTCACGCCACTTGCTCGGTCAAAATTGGGATATCTCAATGAAAAACTTCTTTTTTTTTTTTTTTTTTTTTGACAGGTGAAAAAGTGTGAAAATGCTCACAGCACCTGGTATTCCCAGGCGGTCTCCCATCCAAGTACTAACCAGGCCCAACCCTGCTTGGCTTCCGAGATCAGACGAGATCGGGCTGGTCCAGGGTGGTATGGCCGTGAGCGAAATGTTCCAGGTCAAAACTCGTATAAATGGCTTTTTTTGCATCAAACACTGTCTTTTCGTGAAGAGTACCTTCACGCCACTTGCTCGGTCAAAATTGGGATATCTCAATGAAAAACTTCTTTTTTTTTTTTTTTTTACAGGTGAAAAAGTGTGAAAATGCTCACAGCACCTGGTATTCCCAGGCGGTCTCCCATCCAAGTACTAACCAGGCCCAACCCTGCTTGGCTTCCGAGATCAGACGAGATCGGGCTGGTCCAGGGTGGTATGGCCGTGAGCGAAATGTTCCAGGTCAAAACTCGTATAAATTGCTTTTTTTGCATCAAACACTGTCTTTTCGTGAAGAGTACCTTCACGCCACTTGCTCGGTCAAAATTGGGATATCTCAATGAAAAACTTCTTTTTTTTTTTTTTTTTACAGGTGAAAAAGTGTGAAAATGCTCACAGCACCTGGTATTCCCAGGCGGTCTCCCATCCAAGTACTAACCAGGCCCAACCCTGCTTGGCTTCCGAGATCAGACGAGATCGGGCTGGTCCAGGGTGGTATGGCCGTGAGCGAAATGTTCCAGGTCAAAACTCGTATAAATGGCTTTTTTTGCATCAAACACTGTCTTTTCGTGAAGAGTACCTTCACGCCACTTGCTCGGTCAAAATTGGGATATCTCAATGAAAAACTTCTTTTTTTTTTTTTTTTTTTTTTTGACAGGTGAAAAAGTGTGAAAATGCTCACAGCACCTGGTATTCCCAGGCGGTCTCCCATCCAAGTACTAACCAGGCCCAACCCTGCTTGGCTTCCGAGATCAGACGAGATCGGGCTGGTCCAGGGTGGTATGGCCGTGAGCGAAATGTTCCAGGTCAAAACTCGTATAAATGGCTTTTTTTGCATCAAACACTGTCTTTTCGTGAAGAGTACCTTCACGCCACTTGCTCGGTCAAAATTGGGATATCTCAATGAAAAACTTCTTTTTTTTTTTTTTTTTTTTTTTTGACAGGTGAAAAAGTGTGAAAATGCTCACAGCACCTGGTATTCCCAGGCGGTCTCCCATCCAAGTACTAACCAGGCCCAACCCTGCTTGGCTTCCGAGATCAGACGAGATCGGGCTGGTCCAGGGTGGTATGGCCGTGAGCGAAATGTTCCAGGTCAAAACTCGTATAAATGGCTTTTTTTGCATCAAACACTGTCTTTTCGTGAAGAGTACCTTCACGCCACTTGCTCGGTCAAAATTGGGATATCTCAATGAAAAACTTCTTTTTTTTTTTTTTTTTTTTTTTTGACAGGTGAAAAAGTGTGAAAATGCTCACAGCACCTGGTATTCCCAGGCGGTCTCCCATCCAAGTACTAACCAGGCCCAACCCTGCTTGGCTTCCGAGATCAGACGAGATCGGGCTGGTCCAGGGTGGTATGGCCGTGAGCGAAATGTTCCAGGTCAAAACTCGTATAAATGGCTTTTTTTGCATCAAACACTGTCTTTTCGTGAAGAGTACCTTCACGCCACTTGCTCGGTCAAAATTGGGATATCTCAATGAAAAACTTCTTTTTTTTTTTTTTTTTTTTTGACAGGTGAAAAAGTGTGAAAATGCTCACAGCACCTGGTATTCCCAGGCGGTCTCCCATCCAAGTACTAACCAGGCCCAACCCTGCTTGGCTTCCGAGATCAGACGAGATCGGGCTGGTCCAGGGTGGTATGGCCGTGAGCGAAATGTTCCAGGTCAAAACTCGTATAAATGGCTTTTTTTGCATCAAACACTGTCTTTTCGTGAAGAGTACCTTCACGCCACTTGCTCGGTCAAAATTGGGATATCTCAATGAAAAACTTCTTTTTTTTTTTTTTTTTACAGGTGAAAAAGTGTGAAAATGCTCACAGCACCTGGTATTCCCAGGCGGTCTCCCATCCAAGTACTAACCAGGCCCAACCCTGCTTGGCTTCCGAGATCAGACGAGATCGGGCTGGTCCAGGGTGGTATGGCCGTGAGCGAAATGTTCCAGGTCAAAACTCGTATAAATTGCTTTTTTTGCATCAAACACTGTCTTTTCGTGAAGAGTACCTTCACGCCACTTGCTCGGTCAAAATTGGGATATCTCAATGAAAAACTTCTTTTTTTTTTTTTTTTTACAGGTGAAAAAGTGTGAAAATGCTCACAGCACCTGGTATTCCCAGGCGGTCTCCCATCCAAGTACTAACCAGGCCCAACCCTGCTTGGCTTCCGAGATCAGACGAGATCGGGCTGGTCCAGGGTGGTATGGCCGTGAGCGAAATGTTCCAGGTCAAAACTCGTATAAATGGCTTTTTTTGCATCAAACACTGTCTTTTCGTGAAGAGTACCTTCACGCCACTTGCTCGGTCAAAATTGGGATATCTCAATGAAAAACTTCTTTTTTTTTTTTTTTTTTTTTGACAGGTGAAAAAGTGTGAAAATGCTCACAGCACCTGGTATTCCCAGGCGGTCTCCCATCCAAGTACTAACCAGGCCCAACCCTGCTTGGCTTCCGAGATCAGACGAGATCGGGCTGGTCCAGGGTGGTATGGCCGTGAGCGAAATGTTCCAGGTCAAAACTCGTATAAATGGCTTTTTTTGCATCAAACACTGTCTTTTCGTGAAGAGTACCTTCACGCCACTTGCTCGGTCAAAATTGGGATATCTCAATGAAAAACTTCTTTTTTTTTTTTTTTTTACAGGTGAAAAAGTGTGAAAATGCTCACAGCACCTGGTATTCCCAGGCGGTCTCCCATCCAAGTACTAACCAGGCCCAACCCTGCTTGGCTTCCGAGATCAGACGAGATCGGGCTGGTCCAGGGTGGTATGGCCGTGAGCGAAATGTTCCAGGTCAAAACTCGTATAAATTGCTTTTTTTGCATCAAACACTGTCTTTTCGTGAAGAGTACCTTCACGCCACTTGCTCGGTCAAAATTGGGATATCTCAATGAAAAACTTCTTTTTTTTTTTTTTTTTACAGGTGAAAAAGTGTGAAAATGCTCACAGCACCTGGTATTCCCAGGCGGTCTCCCATCCAAGTACTAACCAGGCCCAACCCTGCTTGGCTTCCGAGATCAGACGAGATCGGGCTGGTCCAGGGTGGTATGGCCGTGAGCGAAATGTTCCAGGTCAAAACTCGTATAAATGGCTTTTTTTGCATCAAACACTGTCTTTTCGTGAAGAGTACCTTCACGCCACTTGCTCGGTCAAAATTGGGATATCTCAATGAAAAACTTCTTTTTTTTTTTTTTTTTTTTTTTGACAGGTGAAAAAGTGTGAAAATGCTCACAGCACCTGGTATTCCCAGGCGGTCTCCCATCCAAGTACTAACCAGGCCCAACCCTGCTTGGCTTCCGAGATCAGACGAGATCGGGCTGGTCCAGGGTGGTATGGCCGTGAGCGAAATGTTCCAGGTCAAAACTCGTATAAATGGCTTTTTTTGCATCAAACACTGTCTTTTCGTGAAGAGTACCTTCACGCCACTTGCTCGGTCAAAATTGGGATATCTCAATGAAAAACTTCTTTTTTTTTTTTTTTTTTTTTTTTGACAGGTGAAAAAGTGTGAAAATGCTCACAGCACCTGGTATTCCCAGGCGGTCTCCCATCCAAGTACTAACCAGGCCCAACCCTGCTTGGCTTCCGAGATCAGACGAGATCGGGCTGGTCCAGGGTGGTATGGCCGTGAGCGAAATGTTCCAGGTCAAAACTCGTATAAATGGCTTTTTTTGCATCAAACACTGTCTTTTCGTGAAGAGTACCTTCACGCCACTTGCTCGGTCAAAATTGGGATATCTCAATGAAAAACTTCTTTTTTTTTTTTTTTTTTTTTTTGACAGGTGAAAAAGTGTGAAAATGCTCACAGCACCTGGTATTCCCAGGCGGTCTCCCATCCAAGTACTAACCAGGCCCAACCCTGCTTGGCTTCCGAGATCAGACGAGATCGGGCTGGTCCAGGGTGGTATGGCCGTGAGCGAAATGTTCCAGGTCAAAACTCGTATAAATGGCTTTTTTTGCATCAAACACTGTCTTTTCGTGAAGAGTACCTTCACGCCACTTGCTCGGTCAAAATTGGGATATCTCAATGAAAAACTTCTTTTTTTTTTTTTTTTTTTTTTGACAGGTGAAAAAGTGTGAAAATGCTCACAGCACCTGGTATTCCCAGGCGGTCTCCCATCCAAGTACTAACCAGGCCCAACCCTGCTTGGCTTCCGAGATCAGACGAGATCGGGCTGGTCCAGGGTGGTATGGCCGTGAGCGAAATGTTCCAGGTCAAAACTCGTATAAATGGCTTTTTTTGCATCAAACACTGTCTTTTCGTGAAGAGTACCTTCACGCCACTTGCTCGGTCAAAATTGGGATATCTCAATGAAAAACTTCTTTTTTTTTTTTTTTTTTTTTTTGACAGGTGAAAAAGTGTGAAAATGCTCACAGCACCTGGTATTCCCAGGCGGTCTCCCATCAAAGTACTAACCAGGCCCAACCCTGCTTGGCTTCCGAGATCAGACGAGATCGGGCTGGTCCAGGGTGGTATGGCCGTGAGTGAAATGTTCCAGGTCAAAACTCGTATAAATTGCTTTTTTTGCATCAAACACTGTCTTTTCGTGAAGAGTACCTTCACGCCACTTGCTCGGTCAAAATTGGGATATCTCAATGAAAAACTTCTTTTTTTTTTTTTTTTTTTTTTGACAGGTGAAAAAGTGTGAAAATGCTCACAGCACCTGGTATTCCCAGGCGGTCTCCCATCCAAGTACTAACCAGGCCCAACCCTGCTTGGCTTCCGAGATCAGACGAGATCGGGCTGGTCCAGGGTGGTATGGCCGTGAGCGAAATGTTCCAGGTCAAAACTCGTATAAATGGCTTTTTTTGCATCAAACACTGTCTTTTCGTGAAGAGTACCTTCACGCCACTTGCTCGGTCAAAATTGGGATATCTCAATGAAAAACTTCTTTTTTTTTTTTTTTTTTTTTTGACAGGTGAAAAAGTGTGAAAATGCTCACAGCACCTGGTATTCCCAGGCGGTCTCCCATCCAAGTACTAACCAGGCCCAACCCTGCTTGGCTTCCGAGATCAGACGAGATCGGGCTGGTCCAGGGTGGTATGGCCGTGAGCGAAATGTTCCAGGTCAAAACTCGTATAAATGGCTTTTTTTGCATCAAACACTGTCTTTTCGTGAAGAGTACCTTCACGCCACTTGCTCGGTCAAAATTGGGATATCTCAATGAAAAACTTCTTTTTTTTTTTTTTTTTTTTTTTGACAGGTGAAAAAGTGTGAAAATGCTCACAGCACCTGGTATTCCCAGGCGGTCTCCCATCCAAGTACTAACCAGGCCCAACCCTGCTTGGCTTCCGAGATCAGACGAGATCGGGCTGGTCCAGGGTGGTATGGCCGTGAGCGAAATGTTCCAGGTCAAAACTCGTATAAATGGCTTTTTTTGCATCAAACACTGTCTTTTCGTGAAGAGTACCTTCACGCCACTTGCTCGGTCAAAATTGGGATATCTCAATGAAAAACTTCTTTTTTTTTTTTTTTTTTTTTTGACAGGTGAAAAAGTGTGAAAATGCTCACAGCACCTGGTATTCCCAGGCGGTCTCCCATCCAAGTACTAACCAGGCCCAACCCTGCTTGGCTTCCGAGATCAGACGAGATCGGGCTGGTCCAGGGTGGTATGGCCGTGAGCGAAATGTTCCAGGTCAAAACTCGTATAAATGGCTTTTTTTGCATCAAACACTGTCTTTTCGTGAAGAGTACCTTCACGCCACTTGCTCGGTCAAAATTGGGATATCTCAATGAAAAACTTCTTTTTTTTTTTTTTTTTTTTTTTGACAGGTGAAAAAGTGTGAAAATGCTCACAGCACCTGGTATTCCCAGGCGGTCTCCCATCAAAGTACTAACCAGGCCCAACCCTGCTTGGCTTCCGAGATCAGACGAGATCGGGCTGGTCCAGGGTGGTATGGCCGTGAGTGAAATGTTCCAGGTCAAAACTCGTATAAATTGCTTTTTTTGCATCAAACACTGTCTTTTCGTGAAGAGTACCTTCACGCCACTTGCTCGGTCAAAATTGGGATATCTCAATGAAAAACTTCTTTTTTTTTTTTTTTTTTTTTTGACAGGTGAAAAAGTGTGAAAATGCTCACAGCACCTGGTATTCCCAGGCGGTCTCCCATCCAAGTACTAACCAGGCCCAACCCTGCTTGGCTTCCGAGATCAGACGAGATCGGGCTGGTCCAGGGTGGTATGGCCGTGAGCGAAATGTTCCAGGTCAAAACTCGTATAAATGGCTTTTTTTGCATCAAACACTGTCTTTTCGTGAAGAGTACCTTCACGCCACTTGCTCGGTCAAAATTGGGATATCTCAATGAAAAACTTCTTTTTTTTTTTTTTTTTTTTTTGACAGGTGAAAAAGTGTGAAAATGCTCACAGCACCTGGTATTCCCAGGCGGTCTCCCATCCAAGTACTAACCAGGCCCAACCCTGCTTGGCTTCCGAGATCAGACGAGATCGGGCTGGTCCAGGGTGGTATGGCCGTGAGCGAAATGTTCCAGGTCAAAACTCGTATAAATGGCTTTTTTTGCATCAAACACTGTCTTTTCGTGAAGAGTACCTTCACGCCACTTGCTCGGTCAAAATTGGGATATCTCAATGAAAAACTTCTTTTTTTTTTTTTTTTTTTTTTGACAGGTGAAAAAGTGTGAAAATGCTCACAGCACCTGGTATTCCCAGGCGGTCTCCCATCCAAGTACTAACCAGGCCCAACCCTGCTTGGCTTCCGAGATCAGACGAGATCGGGCTGGTCCAGGGTGGTATGGCCGTGAGCGAAATGTTCCAGGTCAAAACTCGTATAAATGGCTTTTTTTGCATCAAACACTGTCTTTTCGTGAAGAGTACCTTCACGCCACTTGCTCGGTCAAAATTGGGATATCTCAATGAAAAACTTCTTTTTTTTTTTTTTTTTTTTTTTGACAGGTGAAAAAGTGTGAAAATGCTCACAGCACCTGGTATTCCCAGGCGGTCTCCCATCAAAGTACTAACCAGGCCCAACCCTGCTTGGCTTCCGAGATCAGACGAGATCGGGCTGGTCCAGGGTGGTATGGCCGTGAGTGAAATGTTCCAGGTCAAAACTCGTATAAATTGCTTTTTTTGCATCAAACACTGTCTTTTCGTGAAGAGTACCTTCACGCCACTTGCTCGGTCAAAATTGGGATATCTCAATGAAAAACTTCTTTTTTTTTTTTTTTTTTTTTTGACAGGTGAAAAAGTGTGAAAATGCTCACAGCACCTGGTATTCCCAGGCGGTCTCCCATCCAAGTACTAACCAGGCCCAACCCTGCTTGGCTTCCGAGATCAGACGAGATCGGGCTGGTCCAGGGTGGTATGGCCGTGAGCAAAATGTTCCAGGTCAAAACTCGTATAAATGGCTTTTTTTGCATCAAACACTGTCTTTTCGTGAAGAGTACCTTCACGCCACTTGCTCGGTCAAAATTGGGATATCTCAATGAAAAACTTCTTTTTTTTTTTTTTTTTTTTTTGACAGGTGAAAAAGTGTGAAAATGCTCACAGCACCTGGTATTCCCAGGCGGTCTCCCATCCAAGTACTAACCAGGCCCAACCCTGCTTGGCTTCCGAGATCAGACGAGATCGGGCTGGTCCAGGGTGGTATGGCCGTGAGCAAAATGTTCCAGGTCAAAACTCGTATAAATGGCTTTTTTTGCATCAAACACTGTCTTTTCGTGAAGAGTACCTTCACGCCACTTGCTCGGTCAAAATTGGGATATCTCAATGAAAAACTTCTTTTTTTTTTTTTTTTTTTTTGACAGGTGAAAAAGTGTGAAAATGCTCACAGCACCTGGTATTCCCAGGCGGTCTCCCATCCAAGTACTAACCAGGCCCAACCCTGCTTGGCTTCCGAGATCAGACGAGATCGGGCTGGTCCAGGGTGGTATGGCCGTGAGCGAAATGTTCCAGGTCAAAACTCGTATAAATGGCTTTTTTTGCATCAAACACTGTCTTTTCGTGAAGAGTACCTTCACGCCACTTGCTCGGTCAAAATTGGGATATCTCAATGAAAAACTTCTTTTTTTTTTTTTTTTGACAGGTGAAAAAGCTCACAGCACCTGGTATTCCCAGGCGGTCTCCCATCCAAGTACTAACCAGGCCCAACCCTGCTTGGCTTCCGAGATCAGACGAGATCGGGCTGGTCCAGGGTGGTATGGCCGTGAGCGAAATGTTCCAGGTCAAAACTCGTATAAATGGCTTTTTTTGCATCAAACACTGTCTTTTCGTGAAGAGTACCTTCACGCCACTTGCTCGGTCAAAATTGGGATATCTCAATGAAAAACTTCTTTTTTTTTTTTTTTTTTTTTTTGACAGGTGAAAAAGTGTGAAAATGCTCACAGCACCTGGTATTCCCAGGCGGTCTCCCATCCAAGTACTAACCAGGCCCAACCCTGCTTGGCTTCCAAGACCAGACGAGATCGGGCTGGTCCAGGGTGGTATGGCCGTGAGCGAAATGTTCCAGGTCAAAACTCGTATAAATGGCTTTTTTTGCATCAAACACTGTCTTTTCGTGAAGAGTACCTTCACGCCACTTGCTCGGTCAAAATTGGGATATCTCAATGAAAAACTTCTTTTTTTTTTTTTTTTTACAGGTGAAAAAAGTGTGAAAATGCTCACAGCACCTGGTATTCCCAGGCGGTCTCCCATCCAAGTACTAACCAGGCCCAACCCTGCTTGGCTTCCGAGATCAGATGAGATCGGGCTGGTCCAGGGTGGTATGGCCGTGAGCGAAATGTTCCAGGTCAAAACTCGTATAAATGGCTTTTTTTGCATCAAACACTGTCTTTTCGTGAAGAGTACCTTCACGCCACTTGCTCGGTCAAAATTGGGATATCTCAATGAAAAACTTCTTTTTTTTTTTTTTTTTTTTTGACAGGTGAAAAAGTGTGAAAATGCTCACAGCACCTGGTATTCCCAGGCGGTCTCCCATCCAAGTACTAACCAGGCCCAACCCTGCTTGGCTTCCGAGATCAGACGAGATCGGGCTGGTCCAGGGTGGTATGGCCGTGAGCGAAATGTTCCAGGTCAAAACTCGTATAAATGGCTTTTTTTGCATCAAACACTGTCTTTTCGTGAAGAGTACCTTCACGCCACTTGCTCGGTCAAAATTGGGATATCTCAATGAAAAACTTCTTTTTTTTTTTTTTTTGACAGGTGAAAAAGCTCACAGCACCTGGTATTCCCAGGCGGTCTCCCATCCAAGTACTAACCAGGCCCAACCCTGCTTGGCTTCCGAGATCAGACGAGATCGGGCTGGTCCAGGGTGGTATGGCCGTGAGCGAAATGTTCCAGGTCAAAACTCGTATAAATGGCTTTTTTTGCATCAAACACTGTCTTTTCGTGAAGAGTACCTTCACGCCACTTGCTCGGTCAAAATTGGGATATCTCAATGAAAAACTTCTTTTTTTTTTTTTTTTTACAGGTGAAAAAAGTGTGAAAATGCTCACAGCACCTGGTATTCCCAGGCGGTCTCCCATCCAAGTACTAACCAGGCCCAACCCTGCTTGGCTTCCGAGATCAGACGAGATCGGGCTGGTCCAGGGTGGTATGGCCGTGAGCGAAATGTTCCAGGTCAAAACTCGTATAAATGGCTTTTTTTGCATCAAACACTGTCTTTTCGTGAAGAGTACCTTCACGCCACTTGCTCGGTCAAAATTGGGATATCTCAATGAAAAACTTCTTTTTTTTTTTTTTTTTACAGGTGAAAAAGTGTGAAAATGCTCACAGCACCTGGTATTCCCAGGCGGTCTCCCATCCAAGTACTAACCAGGCCCAACCCTGCTTGGCTTCCGAGATCAGACGAGATCGGGCTGGTCCAGGGTGGTATGGCCGTGAGCGAAATGTTCCAGGTCAAAACTCGTATAAATTGCTTTTTTTGCATCAAACACTGTCTTTTCGTGAAGAGTACCTTCACGCCACTTGCTCGGTCAAAATTGGGATATCTCAATGAAAAACTTCTTTTTTTTTTTTTTTTTACAGGTGAAAAAGTGTGAAAATGCTCACAGCACCTGGTATTCCCAGGCGGTCTCCCATCCAAGTACTAACCAGGCCCAACCCTGCTTGGCTTCCGAGATCAGACGAGATCGGGCTGGTCCAGGGTGGTATGGCCGTGAGCGAAATGTTCCAGGTCAAAACTCGTATAAATGGCTTTTTTTGCATCAAACACTGTCTTTTCGTGAAGAGTACCTTCACGCCACTTGCTCGGTCAAAATTGGGATATCTCAATGAAAAACTTCTTTTTTTTTTTTTTTTTTTTTGACAGGTGAAAAAGTGTGAAAATGCTCACAGCACCTGGTATTCCCAGGCGGTCTCCCATCCAAGTACTAACCAGGCCCAACCCTGCTTGGCTTCCGAGATCAGACGAGATCGGGCTGGTCCAGGGTGGTATGGCCGTGAGCGAAATGTTCCAGGTCAAAACTCGTATAAATGGCTTTTTTTGCATCAAACACTGTCTTTTCGTGAAGAGTACCTTCACGCCACTTGCTCGGTCAAAATTGGGATATCTCAATGAAAAACTTCTTTTTTTTTTTTTTTTTTTTTGACAGGTGAAAAAGTGTGAAAATGCTCACAGCACCTGGTATTCCCAGGCGGTCTCCCATCAAAGTACTAACCAGGCCCAACCCTGCTTGGCTTCCGAGATCAGACGAGATCGGGCTGGTCCAGGGTGGTATGGCCGTGAGTGAAATGTTCCAGGTCAAAACTCGTATAAATTGCTTTTTTTGCATCAAACACTGTCTTTTCGTGAAGAGTACCTTCACGCCACTTGCTCGGTCAAAATTGGGATATCTCAATGAAAAACTTCTTTTTTTTTTTTTTTTGACAGGTGAAAAAGCTCACAGCACCTGGTATTCCCAGGCGGTCTCCCATCCAAGTACTAACCAGGCCCAACCCTGCTTGGCTTCCGAGATCAGACGAGATCGGGCTGGTCCAGGGTGGTATGGCCGTGAGCGAAATGTTCCAGGTCAAAACTCGTATAAATGGCTTTTTTTGCATCAAACACTGTCTTTTCGTGAAGAGTACCTTCACGCCACTTGCTCGGTCAAAATTGGGATATCTCAATGAAAAACTTCTTTTTTTTTTTTTTTTTTTTTGACAGGTGAAAAAGTGTGAAAATGCTCACAGCACCTGGTATTCCCAGGCGGTCTCCCATCAAAGTACTAACCAGGCCCAACCCTGCTTGGCTTCCGAGATCAGACGAGATCGGGCTGGTCCAGGGTGGTATGGCCGTGAGTGAAATGTTCCAGGTCAAAACTCGTATAAATTGCTTTTTTTGCATCAAACACTGTCTTTTCGTGAAGAGTACCTTCACGCCACTTGCTCGGTCAAAATTGGGATATCTCAATGAAAAACTTCTTTTTTTTTTTTTTTTGACAGGTGAAAAAGTGTGAAAATGCTCACAGCACCTGGTATTCCCAGGCGGTCTCCCATCCAAGTACTAACCAGGCCCAACCCTGCTTGGCTTCCGAGATCAGACGAGATCGGGCTGGTCCAGGGTGGTATGGCCGTGAGCGAAATGTTCCAGGTCAAAACGGCCTTTTTTATATCAAACACTGTCTTTTCGTGAAGAGTACCTTCACGCCACTTGCTCGGTCAAAATTGGGATATCTCAATGAAAAACTTCTTTTTTTTTTTTTTTTGACAGGTGAAAAAGTGTGAAAATGCTCACAGCACCTGGTATTCCCAGGCGGTCTCCCATCCAAGTACTAACCAGGCCCAACCCTGCTTGGCTTCCGAGATCAGACGAGATCGGGCTGGTCCAGGGTGGTATGGCCGTGAGCGAAATGTTCCAGGTCAAAACGGCCTTTTTTATATCAAACACTGTCTTTTCGTGAAGAGTACCTTCACGCCACTTGCTCGGTCAAAATTGGGATATCTCAATGAAAAACTTCTTTTTTTTTTTTTTTTTTTTTTTTTGACAGGTGAAAAAGTGTGAAAATGCTCACAGCACCTGGTATTCCCAGGCGGTCTCCCATCCAAGTACTAACCAGGCCCAACCCTGCTTGGCTTCCGAGATCAGACGAGATCGGGTTGGTCCAGGGTGGTATGGCCGTGAGCGAAATGTTCCAGGTCAAAACTCGTATAAATGGCTTTTTTTTGCATCAAACACTGTCTTTTCGTGAAGAGTACCTTCACGCCACTTGCTCGGTCAAAATTGGGATATCTCAATGAAAAACTTCTTTTTTTTTTTTTTTTGACAGGTGAAAAAGTGTGAAAATGCTCACAGCACCTGGTATTCCCAGGCGGTCTCCCATCCAAGTACTAACCAGGCCCAACCCTGCTTGGCTTCCGAGATCAGACGAGATCGGGCTGGTCCAGGGTGGTATGGCCGTGAGCGAAATGTTCCAGGTCAAAACGGCCTTTTTTATATCAAACACTGTCTTTTCGTGAAGAGTACCTTCACGCCACTTGCTCGGTCAAAATTGGGATATCTCAATGAAAAACTTCTTTTTTTTTTTTTTTTTTTTTTTTTGACAGGTGAAAAAGTGTGAAAATGCTCACAGCACCTGGTATTCCCAGGCGGTCTCCCATCCAAGTACTAACCAGGCCCAACCCTGCTTGGCTTCCGAGATCAGACGAGATCGGGCTGGTCCAGGGTGGTATGGCCGTGAGCGAAATGTTCCAGGTCAAAACTCGTATAAATGGCTTTTTTTGCATCAAACACTGTCTTTTCGTGAAGAGTACCTTCACGCCACTTGCTCGGTCAAAATTGGGATATCTCAATGAAAAACTTCTTTTTTTTTTTTTTTTGACAGGTGAAAAAGTGTGAAAATGCTCACAGCACCTGGTATTCCCAGGCGGTCTCCCATCCAAGTACTAACCAGGCCCAACCCTGCTTGGCTTCCGAGATCAGACGAGATCGGGCTGGTCCAGGGTGGTATGGCCGTGAGCGAAATGTTCCAGGTCAAAACGGCCTTTTTTATATCAAACACTGTCTTTTCGTGAAGAGTACCTTCACGCCACTTGCTCGGTCAAAATTGGGATATCTCAATGAAAAACTTCTTTTTTTTTTTTTTTTGACAGGTGAAAAAGTGCGAAAATGCTCACAGCACCTGGTATTCCCAGGCGGTCTCCCATCCAAGTACTAACCAGGCCCAACCCTGCTTGGCTTCCGAGATCAGACGAGATCGGGCTGGTCCAGGGTGGTATGGCCGTGAGCGAAATGTTCCAGGTCAAAACTCGTATAAATTGCTTTTTTTGCATCAAACACTGTCTTTTCGTGAAGAGTACCTTCACGCCACTTGCTCGGTCAAAATTGGGATATCTCAATGAAAAACTTCTTTTTTTTTTTTTTTTTTTTTTTTTTGACAGGTGAAAAAGTGTGAAAATGCTCACAGCACCTGGTATTCCCAGGCGGTCTCCCATCCAAGTACTAACCAGGCCCAACCCTGCTTGGCTTCCGAGATCAGACGAGATCGGGCTGGTCCAGGGTGGTATGGCCGTGAGCGAAATGTTCCAGGTCAAAACTCGTATAAATTGCTTTTTTTGCATCAAACACTGTCTTTTCGTGAAGAGTACCTTCACGCCACTTGCTCGGTCAAAATTGGGATATCTCAATGAAAAACTTCTTTTTTTTTTTTTTTTTTTTTTTTTTGACAGGTGAAAAAGTGTGAAAATGCTCACAGCACCTGGTATTCCCAGGCGGTCTCCCATCCAAGTACTAACCAGGCCCAACCCTGCTTGGCTTCCGAGATCAGACGAGATCGGGCTGGTCCAGGGTGGTATGGCCGTGAGCGAAATGTTCCAGGTCAAAACTCGTATAAATGGCTTTTTTTTGCATCAAACACTGTCTTTTCGTGAAGAGTACCTTCACGCCACTTGCTCGGTCAAAATTGGGATATCTCAATGAAAAACTTCTTTTTTTTTTTTTTTTGACAGGTGAAAAAGTGTGAAAATGCTCACAGCACCTGGTATTCCCAGGCGGTCTCCCATCCAAGTACTAACCAGGCCCAACCCTGCTTGGCTTCCGAGATCAGACGAGATCGGGCTGGTCCAGGGTGGTATGGCCGTGAGCGAAATGTTCCAGGTCAAAACTCGTATAAATTGCTTTTTTTGCATCAAACACTGTCTTTTCGTGAAGAGTACCTTCACGCCACTTGCTCGGTCAAAATTGGGATATCTCAATGAAAAACTTCTTTTTTTTTTTTTTTTTTTTTTTTTTGACAGGTGAAAAAGTGTGAAAATGCTCACAGCACCTGGTATTCCCAGGCGGTCTCCCATCCAAGTACTAACCAGGCCCAACCCTGCTTGGCTTCCGAGATCAGACGAGATCGGGCTGGTCCAGGGTGGTATGGCCGTGAGCGAAATGTTCCAGGTCAAAACTCGTATAAATTGCTTTTTTTGCATCAAACACTGTCTTTTCGTGAAGAGTACCTTCACGCCACTTGCTCGGTCAAAATTGGGATATCTCAATGAAAAACTTCTTTTTTTTTTTTTTTTTTTTTTTTTTGACAGGTGAAAAAGTGTGAAAATGCTCACAGCACCTGGTATTCCCAGGCGGTCTCCCATCCAAGTACTAACCAGGCCCAACCCTGCTTGGCTTCCGAGATCAGACGAGATCGGGCTGGTCCAGGGTGGTATGGCCGTGAGCGAAATGTTCCAGGTCAAAACTCGTATAAATGGCTTTTTTTTGCATCAAACACTGTCTTTTCGTGAAGAGTACCTTCACGCCACTTGCTCGGTCAAAATTGGGATATCTCAATGAAAAACTTCTTTTTTTTTTTTTTTTGACAGGTGAAAAAGTGTGAAAATGCTCACAGCACCTGGTATTCCCAGGCGGTCTCCCATCCAAGTACTAACCAGGCCCAACCCTGCTTGGCTTCCGAGATCAGACGAGATCGGGCTGGTCCAGGGTGGTATGGCCGTGAGCGAAATGTTCCAGGTCAAAACGGCCTTTTTTATATCAAACACTGTCTTTTCGTGAAGAGTACCTTCACGCCACTTGCTCGGTCAAAATTGGGATATCTCAATGAAAAACTTCTTTTTTTTTTTTTTTTGACAGGTGAAAAAGTGTGAAAATGCTCACAGCACCTGGTATTCCCAGGCGGTCTCCCATCCAAGTACTAACCAGGCCCAACCCTGCTTGGCTTCCGAGATCAGACGAGATCGGGCTGGTCCAGGGTGGTATGGCCGTGAGCGAAATGTTCCAGGTCAAAACTCGTATAAATTGCTTTTTTTGCATCAAACACTGTCTTTTCGTGAAGAGTACCTTCACGCCACTTGCTCGGTCAAAATTGGGATATCTCAATGAAAAACTTCTTTTTTTTTTTTTTTTGACAGGTGAAAAAGTGTGAAAATGCTCACAGCACCTGGTATTCCCAGGCGGTCTCCCATCCAAGTACTAACCAGGCCCAACCCTGCTTGGCTTCCGAGATCAGACGAGATCGGGCTGGTCCAGGGTGGTATGGCCGTGAGCGAAATGTTCCAGGTCAAAACGGCCTTTTTTATATCAAACACTGTCTTTTCGTGAAGAGTACCTTCACGCCACTTGCTCGGTCAAAATTGGGATATCTCAATGAAAAACTTCTTTTTTTTTTTTTTTTTTTTTTTTTGACAGGTGAAAAAGTGTGAAAATGCTCACAGCACCTGGTATTCCCAGGCGGTCTCCCATCCAAGTACTAACCAGGCCCAACCCTGCTTGGCTTCCGAGATCAGACGAGATCGGGTTGGTCCAGGGTGGTATGGCCGTGAGCGAAATGTTCCAGGTCAAAACTCGTATAAATGGCTTTTTTTTGCATCAAACACTGTCTTTTCGTGAAGAGTACCTTCACGCCACTTGCTCGGTCAAAATTGGGATATCTCAATGAAAAACTTCTTTTTTTTTTTTTTTTGACAGGTGAAAAAGTGTGAAAATGCTCACAGCACCTGGTATTCCCAGGCGGTCTCCCATCCAAGTACTAACCAGGCCCAACCCTGCTTGGCTTCCGAGATCAGACGAGATCGGGCTGGTCCAGGGTGGTATGGCCGTGAGCGAAATGTTCCAGGTCAAAACTCGTATAAATGGCTTTTTTTGCATCAAACACTGTCTTTTCGTGAAGAGTACCTTCACGCCACTTGCTCGGTCAAAATTGGGATATCTCAATGAAAAACTTCTTTTTTTTTTTTTTTTTGACAGGTGAAAAAGTGTGAAAATGCTCACAGCACCTGGTATTCCCAGGCGGTCTCCCATCCAAGTACTAACCAGGCCCAACCCTGCTTGGCTTCCGAGATCAGACGAGATCGGGCTGGTCCAGGGTGGTATGGCCGTGAGCGAAATGTTCCAGGTCAAAACGGCCTTTTTTATATCAAACACTGTCTTTTCGTGAAGAGTACCTTCACGCCACTTGCTCGGTCAAAATTGGGATATCTCAATGAAAAACTTCTTTTTTTTTTTTTTTTGACAGGTGAAAAAGTGTGAAAATGCTCACAGCACCTGGTATTCCCAGGCGGTCTCCCATCCAAGTACTAACCAGGCCCAACCCTGCTTGGCTTCCGAGATCAGACGAGATCGGGCTGGTCCAGGGTGGTATGGCCGTGAGCGAAATGTTCCAGGTCAAAACGGCCTTTTTTATATCAAACACTGTCTTTTCGTGAAGAGTACCTTCACGCCACTTGCTCGGTCAAAATTGGGATATCTCAATGAAAAACTTCTTTTTTTTTTTTTTTTGACAGGTGAAAAAGTGTGAAAATGCTCACAGCACCTGGTATTCCCAGGCGGTCTCCCATCCAAGTACTAACCAGGCCCAACCCTGCTTGGCTTCCGAGATCAGACGAGATCGGGCTGGTCCAGGGTGGTATGGCCGTGAGCGAAATGTTCCAGGTCAAAACTCGTATAAATTGCTTTTTTTGCATCAAACACTGTCTTTTCGTGAAGAGTACCTTCACGCCACTTGCTCGGTCAAAATTGGGATATCTCAATGAAAAACTTCTTTTTTTTTTTTTTTTGACAGGTGAAAAAGTGTGAAAATGCTCACAGCACCTGGTATTCCCAGGCGGTCTCCCATCCAAGTACTAACCAGGCCCAACCCTGCTTGGCTTCCGAGATCAGACGAGATCGGGCTGGTCCAGGGTGGTATGGCCGTGAGCGAAATGTTCCAGGTCAAAACTCGTATAAATTGCTTTTTTTGCATCAAACACTGTCTTTTCGTGAAGAGTACCTTCACGCCACTTGCTCGGTCAAAATTGGGATATCTCAATGAAAAACTTCTTTTTTTTTTTTTTTTGACAGGTGAAAAAGTGTGAAAATGCTCACAGCACCTGGTATTCCCAGGCGGTCTCCCATCCAAGTACTAACCAGGCCCAACCCTGCTTGGCTTCCGAGATCAGACGAGATCGGGCTGGTCCAGGGTGGTATGGCCGTGAGCGAAATGTTCCAGGTCAAAACGGCCTTTTTTATATCAAACACTGTCTTTTCGTGAAGAGTACCTTCACGCCACTTGCTCGGTCAAAATTGGGATATCTCAATGAAAAACTTCTTTTTTTTTTTTTTTTTTTTTTTTTGACAGGTGAAAAAGTGTGAAAATGCTCACAGCACCTGGTATTCCCAGGCGGTCTCCCATCCAAGTACTAACCAGGCCCAACCCTGCTTGGCTTCCGAGATCAGACGAGATCGGGTTGGTCCAGGGTGGTATGGCCGTGAGCGAAATGTTCCAGGTCAAAACTCGTATAAATGGCTTTTTTTTGCATCAAACACTGTCTTTTCGTGAAGAGTACCTTCACGCCACTTGCTCGGTCAAAATTGGGATATCTCAATGAAAAACTTCTTTTTTTTTTTTTTTTGACAGGTGAAAAAGTGTGAAAATGCTCACAGCACCTGGTATTCCCAGGCGGTCTCCCATCCAAGTACTAACCAGGCCCAACCCTGCTTGGCTTCCGAGATCAGACGAGATCGGGCTGGTCCAGGGTGGTATGGCCGTGAGCGAAATGTTCCAGGTCAAAACGGCCTTTTTTATATCAAACACTGTCTTTTCGTGAAGAGTACCTTCACGCCACTTGCTCGGTCAAAATTGGGATATCTCAATGAAAAACTTCTTTTTTTTTTTTTTTTTTTTTTTTTGACAGGTGAAAAAGTGTGAAAATGCTCACAGCACCTGGTATTCCCAGGCGGTCTCCCATCCAAGTACTAACCAGGCCCAACCCTGCTTGGCTTCCGAGATCAGACGAGATCGGGCTGGTCCAGGGTGGTATGGCCGTGAGCGAAATGTTCCAGGTCAAAACTCGTATAAATGGCTTTTTTTGCATCAAACACTGTCTTTTCGTGAAGAGTACCTTCACGCCACTTGCTCGGTCAAAATTGGGATATCTCAATGAAAAACTTCTTTTTTTTTTTTTTTTTGACAGGTGAAAAAGTGTGAAAATGCTCACAGCACCTGGTATTCCCAGGCGGTCTCCCATCCAAGTACTAACCAGGCCCAACCCTGCTTGGCTTCCGAGATCAGACGAGATCGGGCTGGTCCAGGGTGGTATGGCCGTGAGCGAAATGTTCCAGGTCAAAACGGCCTTTTTTATATCAAACACTGTCTTTTCGTGAAGAGTACCTTCACGCCACTTGCTCGGTCAAAATTGGGATATCTCAATGAAAAACTTCTTTTTTTTTTTTTTTTGACAGGTGAAAAAGTGTGAAAATGCTCACAGCACCTGGTATTCCCAGGCGGTCTCCCATCCAAGTACTAACCAGGCCCAACCCTGCTTGGCTTCCGAGATCAGACGAGATCGGGCTGGTCCAGGGTGGTATGGCCGTGAGCGAAATGTTCCAGGTCAAAACTCGTATAAATGGCTTTTTTTTGCATCAAACACTGTCTTTTCGTGAAGAGTACCTTCACGCCACTTGCTCGGTCAAAATTGGGATATCTCAATGAAAAACTTCTTTTTTTTTTTTTTTTGACAGGTGAAAAAGTGTGAAAATGCTCACAGCACCTGGTATTCCCAGGCGGTCTCCCATCCAAGTACTAACCAGGCCCAACCCTGCTTGGCTTCCGAGATCAGACGAGATCGGGCTGGTCCAGGGTGGTATGGCCGTGAGCGAAATGTTCCAGGTCAAAACGGCCTTTTTTATATCAAACACTGTCTTTTCGTGAAGAGTACCTTCACGCCACTTGCTCGGTCAAAATTGGGATATCTCAATGAAAAACTTCTTTTTTTTTTTTTTTTTTTTTTTTTGACAGGTGAAAAAGTGTGAAAATGCTCACAGCACCTGGTATTCCCAGGCGGTCTCCCATCCAAGTACTAACCAGGCCCAACCCTGCTTGGCTTCCGAGATCAGACGAGATCGGGCTGGTCCAGGGTGGTATGGCCGTGAGCGAAATGTTCCAGGTCAAAACTCGTATAAATGGCTTTTTTTGCATCAAACACTGTCTTTTCGTGAAGAGTACCTTCACGCCACTTGCTCGGTCAAAATTGGGATATCTCAATGAAAAACTTCTTTTTTTTTTTTTTTTGACAGGTGAAAAAGTGTGAAAATGCTCACAGCACCTGGTATTCCCAGGCGGTCTCCCATCCAAGTACTAACCAGGCCCAACCCTGCTTGGCTTCCGAGATCAGACGAGATCGGGCTGGTCCAGGGTGGTATGGCCGTGAGCGAAATGTTCCAGGTCAAAACGGCCTTTTTTATATCAAACACTGTCTTTTCGTGAAGAGTACCTTCACGCCACTTGCTCGGTCAAAATTGGGATATCTCAATGAAAAACTTCTTTTTTTTTTTTTTTTGACAGGTGAAAAAGTGTGAAAATGCTCACAGCACCTGGTATTCCCAGGCGGTCTCCCATCCAAGTACTAACCAGGCCCAACCCTGCTTGGCTTCCGAGATCAGACGAGATCGGGCTGGTCCAGGGTGGTATGGCCGTGAGCGAAATGTTCCAGGTCAAAACTCGTATAAATGGCTTTTTTTTGCATCAAACACTGTCTTTTCGTGAAGAGTACCTTCACGCCACTTGCTCGGTCAAAATTGGGATATCTCAATGAAAAACTTCTTTTTTTTTTTTTTTTGACAGGTGAAAAAGTGTGAAAATGCTCACAGCACCTGGTATTCCCAGGCGGTCTCCCATCCAAGTACTAACCAGGCCCAACCCTGCTTGGCTTCCGAGATCAGACGAGATCGGGCTGGTCCAGGGTGGTATGGCCGTGAGCGAAATGTTCCAGGTCAAAACTCGTATAAATTGCTTTTTTTGCATCAAACACTGTCTTTTCGTGAAGAGTACCTTCACGCCACTTGCTCGGTCAAAATTGGGATATCTCAATGAAAAACTTCTTTTTTTTTTTTTTTTGACAGGTGAAAAAGTGTGAAAATGCTCACAGCACCTGGTATTCCCAGGCGGTCTCCCATCCAAGTACTAACCAGGCCCAACCCTGCTTGGCTTCCGAGATCAGACGAGATCGGGCTGGTCCAGGGTGGTATGGCCGTGAGCGAAATGTTCCAGGTCAAAACGGCCTTTTTTATATCAAACACTGTCTTTTCGTGAAGAGTACCTTCACGCCACTTGCTCGGTCAAAATTGGGATATCTCAATGAAAAACTTCTTTTTTTTTTTTTTTTTTTTTTTTTGACAGGTGAAAAAGTGTGAAAATGCTCACAGCACCTGGTATTCCCAGGCGGTCTCCCATCCAAGTACTAACCAGGCCCAACCCTGCTTGGCTTCCGAGATCAGACGAGATCGGGCTGGTCCAGGGTGGTATGGCCGTGATCGAAATGTTCCAGGTCAAAACGGCCTTTTTTATATCAAACACTGTCTTTTCGTGAAGAGTACCTTCACGCCACTTGCTCGGTCAAAATTGGGATATCTCAATGAAAAACTTCTTTTTTTTTTTTTTTTTTTTTTTTTGACAGGTGAAAAAGTGTGAAAATGCTCACAGCACCTGGTATTCCCAGGCGGTCTCCCATCCAAGTACTAACCAGGCCCAACCCTGCTTGGCTTCCGAGATCAGACGAGATCGGGTTGGTCCAGGGTGGTATGGCCGTGAGCGAAATGTTCCAGGTCAAAACTCGTATAAATGGCTTTTTTTTGCATCAAACACTGTCTTTTCGTGAAGAGTACCTTCACGCCACTTGCTCGGTCAAAATTGGGATATCTCAATGAAAAACTTCTTTTTTTTTTTTTTTTGACAGGTGAAAAAGTGTGAAAATGCTCACAGCACCTGGTATTCCCAGGCGGTCTCCCATCCAAGTACTAACCAGGCCCAACCCTGCTTGGCTTCCGAGATCAGACGAGATCGGGCTGGTCCAGGGTGGTATGGCCGTGAGCGAAATGTTCCAGGTCAAAACGGCCTTTTTTATATCAAACACTGTCTTTTCGTGAAGAGTACCTTCACGCCACTTGCTCGGTCAAAATTGGGATATCTCAATGAAAAACTTCTTTTTTTTTTTTTTTTTTTTTTTTTGACAGGTGAAAAAGTGTGAAAATGCTCACAGCACCTGGTATTCCCAGGCGGTCTCCCATCCAAGTACTAACCAGGCCCAACCCTGCTTGGCTTCCGAGATCAGACGAGATCGGGCTGGTCCAGGGTGGTATGGCCGTGAGCGAAATGTTCCAGGTCAAAACTCGTATAAATGGCTTTTTTTTGCATCAAACACTGTCTTTTCGTGAAGAGTACCTTCACGCCACTTGCTCGGTCAAAATTGGGATATCTCAATGAAAAACTTCTTTTTTTTTTTTTTTTGACAGGTGAAAAAGTGTGAAAATGCTCACAGCACCTGGTATTCCCAGGCGGTCTCCCATCCAAGTACTAACCAGGCCCAACCCTGCTTGGCTTCCGAGATCAGACGAGATCGGGCTGGTCCAGGGTGGTATGGCCGTGAGCGAAATGTTCCAGGTCAAAACGGCCTTTTTTATATCAAACACTGTCTTTTCGTGAAGAGTACCTTCACGCCACTTGCTCGGTCAAAATTGGGATATCTCAATGAAAAACTTCTTTTTTTTTTTTTTTTGACAGGTGAAAAAGTGTGAAAATGCTCACAGCACCTGGTATTCCCAGGCGGTCTCCCATCCAAGTACTAACCAGGCCCAACCCTGCTTGGCTTCCGAGATCAGACGAGATCGGGCTGGTCCAGGGTGGTATGGCCGTGAGCGAAATGTTCCAGGTCAAAACGGCCTTTTTTATATCAAACACTGTCTTTTCGTGAAGAGTACCTTCACGCCACTTGCTCGGTCAAAATTGGGATATCTCAATGAAAAACTTCTTTTTTTTTTTTTTTTTTTTTTTTTGACAGGTGAAAAAGTGTGAAAATGCTCACAGCACCTGGTATTCCCAGGCGGTCTCCCATCCAAGTACTAACCAGGCCCAACCCTGCTTGGCTTCCGAGATCAGACGAGATCGGGCTGGTCCAGGGTGGTATGGCCGTGAGCGAAATGTTCCAGGTCAAAACTCGTATAAATGGCTTTTTTTTGCATCAAACACTGTCTTTTCGTGAAGAGTACCTTCACGCCACTTGCTCGGTCAAAATTGGGATATCTCAATGAAAAACTTCTTTTTTTTTTTTTTTTGACAGGTGAAAAAGTGTGAAAATGCTCACAGCACCTGGTATTCCCAGGCGGTCTCCCATCCAAGTACTAACCAGGCCCAACCCTGCTTGGCTTCCGAGATCAGACGAGATCGGGCTGGTCCAGGGTGGTATGGCCGTGAGCGAAATGTTCCAGGTCAAAACGGCCTTTTTTATATCAAACACTGTCTTTTCGTGAAGAGTACCTTCACGCCACTTGCTCGGTCAAAATTGGGATATCTCAATGAAAAACTTCTTTTTTTTTTTTTTTTTTTTTTTTTGACAGGTGAAAAAGTGTGAAAATGCTCACAGCACCTGGTATTCCCAGGCGGTCTCCCATCCAAGTACTAACCAGGCCCAACCCTGCTTGGCTTCCGAGATCAGACGAGATCGGGCTGGTCCAGGGTGGTATGGCCGTGAGCGAAATGTTCCAGGTCAAAACTCGTATAAATGGCTTTTTTTTGCATCAAACACTGTCTTTTCGTGAAGAGTACCTTCACGCCACTTGCTCGGTCAAAATTGGGATATCTCAATGAAAAACTTCTTTTTTTTTTTTTTTTGACAGGTGAAAAAGTGTGAAAATGCTCACAGCACCTGGTATTCCCAGGCGGTCTCCCATCCAAGTACTAACCAGGCCCAACCCTGCTTGGCTTCCGAGATCAGACGAGATCGGGCTGGTCCAGGGTGGTATGGCCGTGAGCGAAATGTTCCAGGTCAAAACGGCCTTTTTTATATCAAACACTGTCTTTTCGTGAAGAGTACCTTCACGCCACTTGCTCGGTCAAAATTGGGATATCTCAATGAAAAACTTCTTTTTTTTTTTTTTTTGACAGGTGAAAAAGTGTGAAAATGCTCACAGCACCTGGTATTCCCAGGCGGTCTCCCATCCAAGTACTAACCAGGCCCAACCCTGCTTGGCTTCCGAGATCAGACGAGATCGGGCTGGTCCAGGGTGGTATGGCCGTGAGCGAAATGTTCCAGGTCAAAACTCGTATAAATTGCTTTTTTTGCATCAAACACTGTCTTTTCGTGAAGAGTACCTTCACGCCACTTGCTCGGTCAAAATTGGGATATCTCAATGAAAAACTTCTTTTTTTTTTTTTTTTTTTGACAGGTGAAAAAGTGTGAAAATGCTCACAGCACCTGGTATTCCCAGGCGGTCTCCCATCCAAGTACTAACCAGGCCCAACCCTGCTTGGCTTCCGAGATCAGACGAGATCGGGCTGGTCCAGGGTGGTATGGCCGTGAGCGAAATGTTCCAGGTCAAAACGGCCTTTTTTATATCAAACACTGTCTTTTCGTGAAGAGTACCTTCACGCCACTTGCTCGGTCAAAATTGGGATATCTCAATGAAAAACTTCTTTTTTTTTTTTTTTTGACAGGTGAAAAAGTGTGAAAATGCTCACAGCACCTGGTATTCCCAGGCGGTCTCCCATCCAAGTACTAACCAGGCCCAACCCTGCTTGGCTTCCGAGATCAGACGAGATCGGGCTGGTCCAGGGTGGTATGGCCGTGAGCGAAATGTTCCAGGTCAAAACGGCCTTTTTTATATCAAACACTGTCTTTTCGTGAAGAGTACCTTCACGCCACTTGCTCGGTCAAAATTGGGATATCTCAATGAAAAACTTCTTTTTTTTTTTTTTTTGACAGGTGAAAAAGTGTGAAAATGCTCACAGCACCTGGTATTCCCAGGCGGTCTCCCATCCAAGTACTAACCAGGCCCAACCCTGCTTGGCTTCCGAGATCAGACGAGATCGGGCTGGTCCAGGGTGGTATGGCCGTGAGCGAAATGTTCCAGGTCAAAACGGCCTTTTTTATATCAAACACTGTCTTTTCGTGAAGAGTACCTTCACGCCACTTGCTCGGTCAAAATTGGGATATCTCAATGAAAAACTTCTTTTTTTTTTTTTTTTGACAGGTGAAAAAGTGTGAAAATGCTCACAGCACCTGGTATTCCCAGGCGGTCTCCCATCCAAGTACTAACCAGGCCCAACCCTGCTTGGCTTCCGAGATCAGACGAGATCGGGCTGGTCCAGGGTGGTATGGCCGTGAGCGAAATGTTCCAGGTCAAAACGGCCTTTTTTATATCAAACACTGTCTTTTCGTGAAGAGTACCTTCACGCCACTTGCTCGGTCAAAATTGGGATATCTCAATGAAAAACTTCTTTTTTTTTTTTTTTTGACAGGTGAAAAAGTTTGAAAATGCTCACAGCACCTGGTATTCCCAGGCGGTCTCCCATCCAAGTACTAACCAGGCCCAACCCTGCTTGGCTTCCGAGATCAGACGAGATCGGGCTGGTCCAGGGTGGTATGGCCGTGAGCGAAATGTTCCAGGTCAAAACGGCCTTTTTTATATCAAACACTGTCTTTTCGTGAAGAGTACCTTCACGCCACTTGCTCGGTCAAAATTGGGATATCTCAATGAAAAACTTCTTTTTTTTTTTTTTTTGACAGGTGAAAAAGTGTGAAAATGCTCACAGCACCTGGTATTCCCAGGCGGTCTCCCATCCAAGTACTAACCAGGCCCAACCCTGCTTGGCTTCCGAGATCAGACGAGATCGGGCTGGTCCAGGGTGGTATGGCCGTGAGCGAAATGTTCCAGGTCAAAACGGCCTTTTTTATATCAAACACTGTCTTTTCGTGAAGAGTACCTTCACGCCACTTGCTCGGTCAAAATTGGGATATCTCAATGAAAAACTTCTTTTTTTTTTTTTTTTTTTTTTTTTGACAGGTGAAAAAGTGTGAAAATGCTCACAGCACCTGGTATTCCCAGGCGGTCTCCCATCCAAGTACTAACCAGGCCCAACCCTGCTTGGCTTCCGAGATCAGACGAGATCGGGCTGGTCCAGGGTGGTATGGCCGTGAGCGAAATGTTCCAGGTCAAAACGGCCTTTTTTATATCAAACACTGTCTTTTCGTGAAGAGTACCTTCACGCCACTTGCTCGGTCAAAATTGGGATATCTCAATGAAAAACTTCTTTTTTTTTTTTTTTTGACAGGTGAAAAAGTGTGAAAATGCTCACAGCACCTGGTATTCCCAGGCGGTCTCCCATCCAAGTACTAACCAGGCCCAACCCTGCTTGGCTTCCGAGATCAGACGAGATCGGGCTGGTCCAGGGTGGTATGGCCGTGAGCGAAATGTTCCAGGTCAAAACGGCCTTTTTTATATCAAACACTGTCTTTTCGTGAAGAGTACCTTCACGCCACTTGCTCGGTCAAAATTGGGATATCTCAATGAAAAACTTCTTTTTTTTTTTTTTTTTGACAGGTGAAAAAGTGTGAAAATGCTCACAGCACCTGGTATTCCCAGGCGGTCTCCCATCCAAGTACTAACCAGGCCCAACCCTGCTTGGCTTCCGAGATCAGACGAGATCGGGCTGGTCCAGGGTGGTATGGCCGTGAGCGAAATGTTCCAGGTCAAAACGGCCTTTTTTATATCAAACACTGTCTTTTCGTGAAGAGTACCTTCACGCCACTTGCTCGGTCAAAATTGGGATATCTCAATGAAAAACTTCTTTTTTTTTTTTTTTTGACAGGTGAAAAAGTGTGAAAATGCTCACAGCACCTGGTATTCCCAGGCGGTCTCCCATCCAAGTACTAACCAGGCCCAACCCTGCTTGGCTTCCGAGATCAGACGAGATCGGGCTGGTCCAGGGTGGTATGGCCGTGAGCGAAATGTTCCAGGTCAAAACGGCCTTTTTTATATCAAACACTGTCTTTTCGTGAAGAGTACCTTCACGCCACTTGCTCGGTCAAAATTGGGATATCTCAATGAAAAACTTCTTTTTTTTTTTTTTTTTGACAGGTGAAAAAGTGTGAAAATGCTCACAGCACCTGGTATTCCCAGGCGGTCTCCCATCCAAGTACTAACCAGGCCCAACCCTGCTTGGCTTCCGAGATCAGACGAGATCGGGCTGGTCTTTTTTTTTTTTTTTTTTATCCTTTATTATCAAAAACATCTTAAAACAAGTATTTACATATATTTACATGAATGTACAGACATACATGACACACAAGGGCAAGGGAATGGGATACACAAGGGCAAGGGGAGACGAGACAAAAAATTACAGAAAATCAAACACACAATCATTCTCGAAACATTCTTCAGTGATGGGGGGTGATGCCGGGGTCAGAAGAGGATGTCCAGGTTTCCAGAGGGTGTGAGGTGGATCAGGGTGTTGTGGGGGACGAGGTGGGTGATGAACCGGTGCTCTGCTGCCATGTGGAGGTGTCGGAGGTGTGCGGCCAAGAGTCCTTTGAAGATGGGCCAGGGTGCTGCTGTTTTATTGTCACGGAGATGGATGTTCCTGTTGAGATATAATGTGTACCGGGCTATGGAGAGGGTTAGTCGGGCGAGATGGGTGTTGGCTCCAGAGCGACTCTGTCCGGGACCAAAGAGGAGGAGCCAGGGCTCCTGGTCGTCCCCTCCTAGGGCCGCCGGCGGTGGGAGCCTCCAGGACAGCCTCCGAGCGAGGAGGTCCTGCAGTCGGGACCAGAACGGGCGGACGGCCGGGCAGGTGTACAGCATGTGCTCCAGGGTCTCGGGGGGTCCGTGGCACACGGGGCAGTCCGCAGCGTAGCTGTCGGGAAGAAATGCGTGCAGTGCTGCGGATGTAAAGACGATCCTGTGTCTAAATCTGAAGTCAAAATGACCTACGTTATGTGGGGTGTACCAATTAAAGATGTTGGCCCAGATGGTTGCGATGGTGCGTGCGGGGAATGTTAATGACCATTTGTGTTCCGAGGCGGGACGCCCGAGCACTCCCGGCAACAACAACTGATACAGGATGCGGGTGGGTAGGTCTGTGAAAATCCTAAACCTCCCCGTGCTAACAAATACATTAAAATTCAACTTACCTGTCGTGCTCCCCATTTGGCCCAAAGTGCTTCCCCAATGCCTGACCAGATTCCTGTTAAAAATACTTACCATACCACTAATATACTTTCTCCTAAACACTTTACCTGCTAACCTAAAACACTTCCCTATGTAATCTACACTAAAATTACCTTTCACGTCAAATACCTTACCTACATATTCCAGCCCAGCCTCCTCCATCGCCCCACTGATCATGCACTCGCGCTTCCCGGGGGGAGCGGAGAGCAAGTCAGGGTTATGACGGAGGGGCATGTGCGCGAGACCCTCACCGCTGTCTGGAACCGCCACAGTCAGGGGCCTGAAAGTCCTCCACGCCTCCAAGAGTTCCCTCTCGAAGGGGGGGAGGCCCTCCAGGACCGAAACAGGGGGCAACAAACACAAATTATAAACACCAAACTTACCTAGACTATTAACAAACTCACCTATATAATCCTTCCATGGAGCATCTACCTCAACGTCTAGAAATTTCCGAATTGTTTTCAGCCTGAAGGCCTTCTTCCTTAACTCTAAATCTGCTAACTTTAAACCTCCCTGATCGTACTCACCTATCATAACCTTATGTGCAATAAAGCCCCTCTCACGATTCCACAAAAAGTGGTTTATCACTAACCTTAATTTGTTAGCATAGACCCCCGGCAGGCCGTACACGGAGAGTGCATGGTTCAACATGGACATGCACAAAGAATTTACAACTAAGACTTTACCTTTTAATGTCAGATTACGACGTCTCCAAAAATTCAAGCGCGCTGTAATTTTCTCGCACAAAGGCGACCAAAGTGCAGTACGACACGCCTCCTCGTCTCTGCCCAGGGGGACGCCAAGGACCTTGTAGGAGTCCCCCGCCTCCCGGAGCTGGACAGGGAGAGGAACAGGCGTGACGCTGCCGCAAAATTTAACCGTGGTTTTATCGAAATTGATTTTGGCCCCTGAAGCGAGGCCGTAAACATTGAGCACGTGGAGAGAGGCGTTCAGGCTCTCCACGTCTCGGAGGATCAGATTCGTGTCATCTGCGTACTGAAAAATTTTGACTTCCCTACCCGCAGGCGTGGTCAGTCCCCTCACCGCCGCGTCCGCCCTCAACATGGCCGCCAAAGGCTCAGCGGCGATGCTGTAGAGGAGCGACGAGAGGGGACAGCCCTGCCTGACTGATCTTTTTAAGGGGAAAGAGTCAGTTAGAAACCCGTTGACTTTGACCTTACTGACCGCAAAGGAATAGATGAGCTGTAGCCAATTAACAAACCGTTCGCCGAAACCTAACTTACCTAATACAGTCCAGAGGAACGAATGCTCAACTCTGTCGAACGCCTTGTTAAAGTCTACACTAACGTGAATACCACCGGTCGCGTGCATCTGCCGAAGGAGATATCTCAGAGACAAAACTGTGTCTGAGATGTCCCTCCCGGGGACGCTGTAGGCCTGCGAGGGGTGTATGACGGATCCAATCACACGCTTTAACCTACCTGCTAATACCTTTGCTAAAATTTTATAGTCTACGTTCAAAAGGCTAATGGGCCCGTAGTTGGCGAGGCTGCTCCTGTCGCCCTTCTTAAAAAGCAGAGTGACGACACTCATCGCAAAACCATCGCCAACTCTACTCTCACTCTCAAAATCCTGATATAATAGGAGTAGGATCGGAGCTAACCTGGAAGCGAAACGCTTGAAAAACTCACAGGTTAGTCCGTCCTCTCCGGGGCTTTTCCCTGTATTTAAACTCTTGACTGCAGCCTCTATCTCCATGAGAGACAGAGGCGCGTCGCACAGCTCCCTATCCTCCCTGCTCAGTGTGCGCTCCAGAGCACCTACAGCCTGGTCTAAAGCCTGCTCTGCCACTCCGTCTGAACTAAAAAGCCTACTATAGAAATCCTGCGCTGTCTCTAAAACCTCACTTACCTCGGAAACAATCTTACCTGTCTTATCTATCAACTTATCTATGTGCATCTTTCCCTGTGTAACCTTCTCACAGCCGAAGAAGAACGCTGTCGAGCGTTCTCCTTCGACTGTGTGTCTGGCTTTTGCCCTCAAAATTGCACCCTGACACCTACTTACCTCCAGCTGCTCCAGCTCAGCGCGCACCACCAGGTACTCTGGATCCACAGGGCCAGTGGTGGAAGCTGCGCCCTGGTCCAGGACCTGCAGGCGCTGGCGGAGAGCGGTCTCCCTCCTGGTCGACAGCCACGCCTTGTGTTTGCTGTAATTGACACAGAGCTTTTTAATGCGTGTTTTTGCCGTCGGCCACCAATCGACCACGCTGTCGATCAGCTCCAGCTCCATGTCAAATACATCAAACAAAAAGTCCATTTTCCTACAAAAAGTTTCATCACCGAGGATGGAGCTGTTTAGGACCCACAGTCCTCCATTCCTCGGTGATGAAACTAACCCAAAATAAATATCTAAAGTGGAGTGATCACTCAAGCCTGACCACTTGTAGGAAGCACCACTGACTCTCTGTGCCAGGTCTGAGGAGGCAAAACAGAGGTCAATGCGGGACTGCTTCAGGACGCCCTGGACGACCTGCCGCCTGGAGAAATCCTTCAGGAAGGGGTGGAGGAACCGCCACACCTCCGTCAGGTTCCTGCTGGCGGCTTCTTCCAACAGGGCTGTCCTGGCAGTGCTGTTTTTAAAAGAGTTGTTAATGCCGATGTCTGTCTTGCAAAGTGTTGTATTAAAGTCACCGATTATGATTGTATTGTCGTTCGCAAAGCGAAATATTTTTTTGAAGAATTGCCTCCTCAGACCATCATCGTTCGGGGCGTAGATGTTAATTAGTCTGAACTTCACTGTGTCCGTGAAGTCCAGGACCAGGAAGGAGCCCTCTGGGTCGGCGTGTACCAGGGTGGGTTGGCCTAAGACACCAGGCCTCACCACCGTGGCCACACCGCGCGAGCACGCCGTGCCCAGGGCCAAAAATACAGAGCCTACTCCCATGCTCCGCACTTGTTGCGCGTGGCTGACATCCCAGTGCGTTTCTTGGATGCAGAGCACGTCCCACTTGGAAAAGTGTAACGCGCTCTGCATCCGCACTGGGCTCCGCAGGCCGCCTGCGTTCCAAGAGGACAAGGAGAACGCCATTAAGAGGAGACCTTGGAGGATGTAACCCATCTTTTATTTAGACTTGTTTTTGGCGCCCGTCGCATCCGACTGCCACACTCTTTTTCTGACTTCACGGGTGGAGAAATCCATGAAGTCATCATTAAAAACAGTCTCGAGCTCACCTCGTGGGGCAGAGCTGCGTGTGGAGGATGGTGGGTTGATGGAGCTTTCTGCTGGCGCTTTTGAAGTGGTTGGAACGGAGGAGGCAGAGCCGCTCTCAGCAGCAGCGCCCTCTCCGTCTCCTGCCACCTGCTTCCTGCGTCTTGCCCCTTTCTTATCCTTCTTCTCCACCTGTCCCCTCTTATCACCGTCCGACTGGAGCTTGGGATCATCACCCAGCCCTGTGGTGATGTCCCCCCCTTTGGAGGTAAGATGCGGGGCCTGTCCCGCACCCATCCTCCTCCCGGGTTCAGCCTCTTCCTCCACGGGCTTAGGAGTTGGACCCTCACGAGTCCCCTCCCTCTGGTCAGGAGGAGCAGTTTGTCCTGCTCCCACCTTCCCAGACGCCAGCGCTGAGCCGAGCACCATCTCCAGTGCGACGGACGCCTCCTCGTCTGAGGAGTCAGAGGAGCAAGAGGAGCCAGACACCTCTGGCTCCCCTGACTCCTCCACAGCCTCCTCCTCCAAAAACTCCTCTACTTCGGAGAGAGCAGTTGCGGGCACGTTCTGGGCCACGTCACTGCTCTCTCCTCCAATGGCGTCCTCCCTGTCCTCCCCTCTGTCCTCCCCTCTGTCCTCCTCTCTGTCACCCGCACCACACGGACATAAGTGGCGGAACATGCGGCACTCTCTGCACTTCGGGGCCCGCTGCGCGACGCACTCGCGCGCGTAATGCCCCTGGCTCCCGCAGTTGCGGCACAGAAAGTCAGGGCACTCCCTCAGAATATGGCCAGGCTGGAGACACCCCCTACACACCCGCACCTGCCTGTCGTGTATTACCCTGAAGTACTCGGGGCCCCCCGCGGTGTCAAACCTGACAGAATACGGTAAGGACTGCACCGTGTCCGTGAACCTTACCCGTACAAACCTGGTGCCGTCCGCCACGTTCGTCCCCGGCCACATTCTCCTCCTCACCTCGGAGACCGCAGAGACCCCCCAGGCGTAGAGCTTGGCCAGGATCTCCTCGTCCTCGATATAAGCCGGCAGCCCCATGAAGGACACGACCAGCTCATCCACCGAGATGTCACGGGCGTGAACCCTGACTCCTCCAATGCAGTACCCGTCCAGGAGCCGCTCCTTCGCTTTAGTGGTACTGACGGTTACTTCATATTTGTCCTTCGAGATGAGTCTGCACGCTACTATGGAGCCGCACACCTCCTGAGTCGATTTCAAAAAAGCTAGTGGCGTGATTTGTGCTCCCTCCGTCAACTCCAACACCACAGTGAGTTCTTTCATAAATTTCATTCTTCTTTCTTCGTTCTTTCTATTATTTACAGATTCTTTCAAACTTTGTCTTGCCTTTGTCGTGTCCATTCCAGTGTCCGATGCCGTGTTGTCCGTCCTTTGAGCCATGCTCACAAAAAACAAAAAATCCACCTCCCAGTAAGTTTACTGGGAGGGGAACAAACAAAAGAACTGAAAAAAGTAAATGAAAATGACCAAAATAACGATTAAAAACTCAAAAAAACTCCCAAACCTCCAGCTCCAGACCATGCAGCACACCACAAATTGCACGCACCTGCACTGATTGCAAAGGGGCTGGTCCAGGGTGGTATGGCCGTGAGCGAAATGTTCCAGGTCAAAACGGCCTTTTTTATATCAAACACTGTCTTTTCGTGAAGAGTACCTTCACGCCACTTGCTCGGTCAAAATTGGGATATCTCAATGAAAAACTTCTTTTTTTTTTTTTTTTGACAGGTGAAAAAGTGTGAAAATGCTCACAGCACCTGGTATTCCCAGGCGGTCTCCCATCCAAGTACTAACCAGGCCCAACCCTGCTTGGCTTCCGAGATCAGACGAGATCGGGCTGGTCCAGGGTGGTATGGCCGTGAGCGAAATGTTCCAGGTCAAAACGGCCTTTTTTATATCAAACACTGTCTTTTCGTGAAGAGTACCTTCACGCCACTTGCTCGGTCAAAATTGGGATATCTCAATGAAAAACTTCTTTTTTTTTTTTTTTTGACAGGTGAAAAAGTGTGAAAATGCTCACAGCACCTGGTATTCCCAGGCGGTCTCCCATCCAAGTACTAACCAGGCCCAACCCTGCTTGGCTTCCGAGATCAGACGAGATCGGGCTGGTCCAGGGTGGTATGGCCGTGAGCGAAATGTTCCAGGTCAAAACGGCCTTTTTTATATCAAACACTGTCTTTTCGTGAAGAGTACCTTCACGCCACTTGCTCGGTCAAAATTGGGATATCTCAATGAAAAACTTCTTTTTTTTTTTTTTTTGACAGGTGAAAAAGTGTGAAAATGCTCACAGCACCTGGTATTCCCAGGCGGTCTCCCATCCAAGTACTAACCAGGCCCAACCCTGCTTGGCTTCCGAGATCAGACGAGATCGGGCTGGTCCAGGGTGGTATGGCCGTGAGCGAAATGTTCCAGGTCAAAACGGCCTTTTTTATATCAAACACTGTCTTTTCGTGAAGAGTACCTTCACGCCACTTGCTCGGTCAAAATTGGGATATCTCAATGAAAAACTTCTTTTTTTTTTTTTTTTGACAGGTGAAAAAGTGTGAAAATGCTCACAGCACCTGGTATTCCCAGGCGGTCTCCCATCCAAGTACTAACCAGGCCCAACCCTGCTTGGCTTCCGAGATCAGACGAGATCGGGCTGGTCCAGGGTGGTATGGCCGTGAGCGAAATGTTCCAGGTCAAAACGGCCTTTTTTATATCAAACACTGTCTTTTCGTGAAGAGTACCTTCACGCCACTTGCTCGGTCAAAATTGGGATATCTCAATGGAAAACTTCTTTTTTTTTTTTTTTTGACAGGTGAAAAAGTGTGAAAATGCTCACAGCACCTGGTATTCCCAGGCGGTCTCCCATCCAAGTACTAACCAGGCCCAACCCTGCTTGGCTTCTGAGATCAGACGAGATCGGGCTGGTCCAGGGTGGTATGGCCGTGAGCGAAATGTTCCAGGTCAAAACTCGTATAAATTGCTTTTTTTGCATCAAACACTGTCTTTTCGTGAAGAGTACCTTCACGCCACTTGCTCGGTCAAAATTGGGATATCTCAATGAAAAACTTCTTTTTTTTTTTTTTTTGACAGGTGAAAAAGTGTGAAAATGCTCACAGCACCTGGTATTCCCAGGCGGTCTCCCATCCAAGTACTAACCAGGCCCAACCCTGCTTGGCTTCCGAGATCAGACGAGATCGGGCTGGTCCAGGGTGGTATGGCCGTGAGCGAAATGTTCCAGGTCAAAACTCGTATAAATGGCTTTTTTTGCATCAAACACTGTCTTTTCGTGAAGAGTACCTTCACGCCACTTGCTCGGTCAAAATTGGGATATCTCAATGAAAAACTTCTTTTTTTTTTTTTTTTTTTTTTTTGACAGGTGAAAAAGTGTGAAAATGCTCACAGCACCTGGTATTCCCAGGCGGTCTCCCATCCAAGTACTAACCAGGCCCAACCCTGCTTGGCTTCCGAGATCAGACGAGATCGGGCTGGTCCAGGGTGGTATGGCCGTGAGCGAAATGTTCCAGGTCAAAACTCGTATAAATTGCTTTTTTTGCATCAAACACTGTCTTTTCGTGAAGAGTACCTTCACGCCACTTGCTCGGTCAAAATTGGGATATCTCAATGAAAAACTTCTTTTTTTTTTTTTTTTTTTTTTTGACAGGTGAAAAAGTATGAAAATGCTCACAGCACCTGGTATTCCCAGGCGGTCTCCCATCCAAGTACTAACCAGGCCCAACCCTGCTTGGCTTCCGAGATCAGACGAGATCGGGCTGGTCCAGGGTGGTATGGCCGTGAGCGAAATGTTCCAGGTCAAAACGGCCTTTTTTATATCAAACACTGTCTTTTCATGAAGAGTACCTTCACGCCACTTGCTCGGTCAAAATTGGGATATCTCAATGAAAAACTTCTTTTTTTTTTTTTTTTTTTTTTTGACAGGTGAAAAAGTATGAAAATGCTCACAGCACCTGGTATTCCCAGGCGGTCTCCCATCCAAGTACTAACCAGGCCCAACCCTGCTTGGCTTCCGAGATCAGACGAGATCGGGCTGGTCCAGGGTGGTATGGCCGTGAGCGAAATGTTCCAGGTCAAAACGGCCTTTTTTATATCAAACACTGTCTTTTCGTGAAGAGTACCTTCACGCCACTTGCTCGGTCAAAATTGGGATATCTCAATGAAAAACTTCTTCTTTTTCTTTTTTTTTTTTTTTTTTGACAGGTGAAAAAGTATGAAAATGCTCACAGCACCAGGTATTCCCAGGCGGTCTCCCATCCAAGTACTAAACAGGCCCAACCCTGCTTGGCTTCCGAGATCAGACGAGATCGGGCGGGTCCAGGGTGGTATGGCCGTGAGCGAAATGTTCCAGGTCAAAACTCGTATAAATGGCTTTTTTTTGCATCAAACACTGTCTTTTCGTGAAGAGTACCTTCACGCCACTTGCTCGGTCAAAATTGGGATATCTCAATGAAAAACTTCTTTTTTTTTTTTTTTTTTTTTTTTTTGACAGGTGAAAAAGTGTGAAAATGCTCACAGCACCTGGTATTCCCAGGCGGTCTCCCATCCAAGTACTAACCAGGCCCAACCCTGCTTGGCTTCCGAGATCAGACGAGATCGGGCTGGTCCAGGGTGGTATGGCCGTGAGCGAAATGTTCCAGGTCAAAACGGCCTTTTTTATATCAAACACTGTCTTTTCGTGAAGAGTACCTTCACGCCACTTGCTCGGTCAAAATTGGGATATCTCAATGAAAAACTTCTTTTTTTTTTTTTTTTGACAGGTGAAAAAGTGTGAAAATGCTCACAGCACCTGGTATTCCCAGGCGGTCTCCCATCCAAGTACTAACCAGGCCCAACCCTGCTTGGCTTCCGAGATCAGACGAGATCGGGCTGGTCCAGGGTGGTATGGCCGTGAGCGAAATGTTCCAGGTCAAAACTCGTATAAATGGCTTTTTTTGCATCAAACACTGTCTTTTCGTGAAGAGTACCTTCACGCCACTTGCTCGGTCAAAATTGGGATATCTCAATGAAAAACTTCTTTTTTTTTTTTTTTTTTTTTTTTTGACAGGTGAAAAAGTGTGAAAATGCTCACAGCACCTGGTATTCCCAGGCGGTCTCCCATCCAAGTACTAACCAGGCCCAACCCTGCTTGGCTTCCGAGATCAGACGAGATCGGGCTGGTCCAGGGTGGTATGGCCGTGAGCGAAATGTTCCAGGTCAAAACTCGTATAAATTGCTTTTTTTGCATCAAACACTGTCTTTTCGTGAAGAGTACCTTCACGCCACTTGCTCGGTCAAAATTGGGATATCTCAATGAAAAACTTCTTTTTTTTTTTTTTTTTTTTTTTGACAGGTGAAAAAGTATGAAAATGCTCACAGCACCTGGTATTCCCAGGCGGTCTCCCATCCAAGTACTAACCAGGCCCAACCCTGCTTGGCTTCCGAGATCAGACGAGATCGGGCTGGTCCAGGGTGGTATGGCCGTGAGCGAAATGTTCCAGGTCAAAACGGCCTTTTTTATATCAAACACTGTCTTTTCATGAAGAGTACCTTCACGCCACTTGCTCGGTCAAAATTGGGATATCTCAATGAAAAACTTCTTTTTTTTTTTTTTTTTTTTTTGACAGGTGAAAAAGTATGAAAATGCTCACAGCACCTGGTATTCCCAGGCGGTCTCCCATCCAAGTACTAACCAGGCCCAACCCTGCTTGGCTTCCGAGATCAGACGAGATCGGGCTGGTCCAGGGTGGTATGGCCGTGAGCGAAATGTTCCAGGTCAAAACGGCCTTTTTTATATCAAACACTGTCTTTTCGTGAAGAGTACCTTCACGCCACTTGCTCGGTCAAAATTGGGATATCTCAATGAAAAACTTCTTTTTTTTTTTTTTTTTTTTTTTGACAGGTGAAAAAGTATGAAAATGCTCACAGCACCAGGTATTCCCAGGCGGTCTCCCATCCAAGTACTAAACAGGCCCAACCCTGCTTGGCTTCCGAGATCAGACGAGATCGGGCGGGTCCAGGGTGGTATGGCCGTGAGCGAAATGTTCCAGGTCAAAACGGCCTTTTTTATATCAAACACTGTCTTTTCGTGAAGAGTACCTTCACGCCACTTGCTCGGTCAAAATTGGGATATCTCAATGAAAAACTTCTTTTTTTTTTTTTTTTGACAGGTGAAAAAGTGTGAAAATGCTCACAGCACCTGGTATTCCCAGGCGGTCTCCCATCCAAGTACTAAACAGGCCCAACCCTGCTTGGCTTCCGAGATCAGACGAGATCGGGCTGGTCCAGGGTGGTATGGCCGTGAGCGAAATGTTCCAGGTCAAAACTCGTATAAATTGCTTTTTTTGCATCAAACACTGTCTTTTCGTGAAGAGTACCTTCACGCCACTTGCTCGGTCAAAATTGGGATATCTCAATGAAAAACTTCTTTTTTTTTTTTTTTTGACAGGTGAAAAAGTGTGAAAATGCTCACAGCACCTGGTATTCCCAGGCGGTCTCCCATCCAAGTACTAACCAGGCCCAACCCTGCTTGGCTTCCGAGATCAGACGAGATCGGGCTGGTCCAGGGTGGTATGGCCGTGAGCGAAATGTTCCAGGTCAAAACGGCCTTTTTTATATCAAACACTGTCTTTTCGTGAAGAGTACCTTCACGCCACTTGCTCGGTCAAAATTGGGATAT